>NW_018022899.1:19088-22631 GCF_002006095.1 Pseudomyrmex gracilis | reverse complement strand
AAAAAAAAATTTGACCTTGAAATGATGATTTTCAAGGTCAAGGACACATTTGAAACTTTTTTTACTATTTTTCTGTTATTAAGCACATCAATTTCACCTTAAAACTGTCAAATAGTTTGAGTTTGTTGGGTGGTCGAAATATCGACCAACCCCGTCCTCTAAAGGTTAATAATATATAGTTTTGACATTTTAAATTCTTGTGTCTTTATTGTAGCAACCGCCTCAAAAACTGCCTCAACAACAACAAATATTCCGAGTAAATACCAACAGTAATAATATTTTAATATTATTTCTCTTGTTATTACATTATTAAAAACATTTATTAATACTTACAGTTCAACGGCCGAGAAGTATGCGAGGTGTAAGAGCCGGCAGACGCCGTCAAGAAGAGAACTTCATGCGTTTCTTGTGGCAGCTGTCGGCCTCTCACTATTTTTGGGGGGGACATCGAGGAAGAGGTCGAGGAAGAGGGTAAGTATATATACATTATTAGTATAAAGTATAATTTGTGTGTGTGTGTGTGTGTGATTTTAAAGTATAATTTTTAAACTAATATTTTTTAATTTTGTTTGGAAAATAGAAATGGCACACGGGGCGAAAGTTCACAATAAAAAATTTATTTATTATTTTTATATTTTTATTTAATTAACAATGACGATGAAAGATGATATTTTCATTCTTTTTTATATTACATACATTACATATATTTTATATTATATATATTGTTGTTTTATATTACATATATTTTTTAAATAAGATTTACAATTTTAATTATAGTTATTTAGTTCATTATATATATCATAGAGATTGTATTTAAGGGAGCATCCTCGAAGTGTTTTTTCAACCCAAACAATTTATATCTTAGACAGTTCAATTGTTACAGAAGTATAAAAAACCAAAACAATTAGTTTTTTATAAAAACAATTGGTTTTGTCTATATTTCTTTAACATTAGAACTGTTTCAGATATATAAAAGTTTAGTATGTTGGAAACACACCATGCTTCCTTAGATACACTAAATGATAATGAAACAATTATATAATTAAAATTTTAATTTTTATTATTTATTAATAAATTTAATTATTTTTGTAAATCTTTTTATTTTTTTACTCAATTATTATTTTTATTTTTTATAATCTTTTTTGTGTATTTCAATAAATATATATTGTTACTTACTTAAGTAAACATAAAATATTTTATAAATATATTTTGTTCTTCAATTTCCTATATATTTACTTCTCATCCTACTTTCTTCTGAATATTTATGTTTATTGATACAGCAATAATTATATAATAATTATATATTTTTTATCTACTTAATTGTTTGTGCCTTATTTTTAATTATTCTTTTCATATATTTATATATATGTATGTTTTTTGTTTAGTATAATAAAACAATACTTTATAGATTAGATTAGATAGTGTTTATTGATTCCCCTTAGAGTTACAAAACCTTATAAAAAAAAATCTTACATCTACTCTTACAACTAACCTTATAATTAACTTAAAAAACTAAAATACTATATACACACACACGCAATCGCTTTACCCTACTCTACGCAATGCGAACCTCCCTTTCCGGCAGTCAACTCTATCCAGCTACTCCGCCATTGGTTCCCAAACTCTCTTCACTTCATACATACATACAATTACACACTTCTTTTTACACATCCATTCACTCAGCTCTTACTCACTCAACTATCATCCCTCCTTTTCTAATCACTCCTCTCCCACCTCCTGCCCTACCTCCTTTTCCGTTCTCCTATATTCCTCCAGCCTCCTTAACCATCCTTCACCCTCCCTCTCCTCCCCCAGTGCCACTTCAATCATGTCCTCCTAATTCTCTTCCGCTCCCCATACCCCACAATCCTCCCACACATGTCTCCAACCCTCCTCCACTACTCCACACATTCTACACACCCTTTCCCTCTTCCCTTCCCAGTATCTACCTTCTTTCATCTCATTCCCCAACCTAAACCTAGCCTCTGACATCTGCTTTCTCCCCATCCCTTTTTTAAATACCCCGGCACTCCTTTCTTCTTAATCCTTCTGTACCATCTATTGTACCTTGAACTTTCAATCCTTTTCCATCTCTCCTCACTCTGCATCCTCCTCTCCTTCTCTATCAACAGCTGAGCTCTCAATTCTCTTGCCACTCTACTTTCCTCCATCTCCGCTATCCTTACTCCCCTTTCCTCATAATATTTTATCTTGTCATTCTCCCACTCAGACATCCTCTCCCCACCCCCCTCTCTGTCCCTAATCTCCTTTAAACACAGCCTCGCTATTTCGCTACCCTCTCCTCTTTTCAACCTTTCCTCAGATCTCCAGGCCCTTTGCCCTGCCCTTCCCCTTAATAAGTCCCTCTGCACTTCTTCCCTTACGATATACCCCGGGGTCCTCCAATCTACTCCCAATAACCATCTTATATACCTATTTTGTAACCTCTCCAAGCTATCCCATTCCCTCTATAATTGTAAAACAATACTTTATAAATATTTTCAATTTATTGTGTCAGCGTATTATGTCAGCCAAAACATAGAAGCAATGTTAGAAAATCGAACCAGCCAGCACCGACAGCACCGAGGTGATGGTGAAGAAGATACGCACACAAGCGAGAACTGTTGTTCGTGTGCGCTCGGCTACAAAAAAGTGCAAACATATTATGTTCCGTTTTCTTTCCACCAAGCCAGCTATGACATAATAATAAGAGAGACACAAGAAGCACATTCACGTTGCGTTTGATGATTATAATTATTATTAACTTGCAACTTTTTATAATTTTTTTATGTAGATTTTAATTGTAGGCAAAAAATGTTTACCATCAGTTCTATTTGGTGCAAAAGTGCTAAAAGCATGTTCACCTTGCGTTTTATTACTATTATGTATCAATAATATTTTTTTCCAATCCAAGACTGTAAACATGAATGTGCCTCCGTGTTTTTTTTAATAATTATATAATTATATAGCTAGCTTGGTAAAAGGAGACAAAACATAATATGTCTGCACTTTTCCGTAGCCGAGACGCGCCTAACCTCTATCACCTCGATGCTCTCGATGTTGATCGGCTCGATTTTTGGCTGCGTTTCGATATTCACTGCCAGTACTAAAAATTTGTATTTACGTCACACGTTCAATATAGATTTCTTCTTAGTACTGACAGTGACTCGCAACACAGCCTTTCACAACACTGCACTTTACTGCCTGTCACCACACAGCAACGCAAGCAGCGTGACTACGTCTTGTGTATGTTCCGCTACAGCTATTACCTACTGCTTATACTTGGCGCAAGATTATGGCTGCGTTCCGAGTTACGCATATGCACGCATTTATCTATCTATACTATACGTAACGTGTANTATAGATAAATGCGCGCTATGCGTAACTCGGAACGCAGCCTATATCTACACGAAAGTGTTGTCATCTGACGGCGACAAGAGGCGAAGTACGCTTAACCCTTCTTTGCATGATGATGGAAATTTTAATCATAACATTTAGTGAAGAAAAAAAGGTACTCAAAAACTGTAAACTAAATATGTGACA
>NW_018022899.1:3826-11888 GCF_002006095.1 Pseudomyrmex gracilis | reverse complement strand
ATTCTTCCGCATTATACGTTTTAGTTAAGTATTTTATTAGGATGTAAGTTAACTAACTTCTATTGTACTTCTATTGTGAGATTGTCGGAGTTCCATCCAAAACAATTTTTTATAATATTGTATTATTGTGTAAATTTTAAATAAACTAGAATATACAATTTAATGTTGTTTAATTTTTATACTTACGTATTATTGTGAATATTATTTTAGTACAAAACTGATCCAGAACAACCTCTCTCTCTTTCTCTTTCTCTTTCTCTCTCTCTCTCTTTCTCTCTTTCCCTCTCTTTCTCTTTCTCCTCCTCTCTCCCTATCTCTCTGTCTCTCTCTCTCATTCTCTCTCTCTCTGATTTTTGTTCTCTTTTGTTTTTCGCATTTCTAAAACATTATTTTATTTTACCACAATAAAACATTATTTATTTTAACATAACAATTTATTTATTTTAACAACAATCTTTTAACTTAAAACCTTATAACTTAAAACAATAATATAATATAATCAAATATTATATATATATATTACTCAACTTTTTATCTTTTTAAAATAAACAGTTTTAATAATAATAATTTTTCATTACATATATCCGCATCCGCCGCGACTTCGAAAATTGCGTCAACGAAGTCTGTTCCAGGCCGCTCGGCTTCTTCCGGTACTGGTCCCTCTTTTTGCTGCAAAAGAAATATATGTTTGAATGTATTTATCTATTACTTATGAATGTATTATCGTAATACATATATCTCTCTTATATTATACGTCTCTCACTCTCTCTCTCACTCTCTCTCTCTTCCTCTCTCTTTTTCTCTCTCTCTCTCTCTCTCAAATTTTCACTTTCTTTCCATCTCTCAATATTTTGTACTTTTCTTCAAGAATGTTTTGTACTTGTCCGTTTTTCCGCTTCTTTTTCTTCTTTATTTGTATCTGTAAAAAAAGGAATACAATATATATGATACATATGTACAAATATAAATACAGGGTGTCCCAGAATTACCATACAATCTCTCGTAGGCAGGTAGAAGAAGTAAAACTGAGTCGAAAAGTCCTGAACCATTTTTTTTCTATTATTATAATAAAAGAGTAATTATTGAGTAAATCAGGCCAATCAGCGCCGACCTTTAGCTAAGTGCACGTCAGTGAGCCGCGCGCCCGGTGTGTGTAAGCGCTTCGCGCGGCTCACTGACGTGCGCCTGGCTAAAGGTCGGCGCTGATTGGCCTGATTTACTCAATAATTACTCCTTTATTATAAATAATTTAAAAAATGGTTCATTTTACTTTTTCTACCTACGAGAAATTGTACGGCAATTCTGGGACACCCTGTATATATATATATATTATAGTGTGTATATGTTGTGTATGTATGTTTAAAGAAAAACTCTCCTTACTTTCGTTTTTGAAAAAGGGTCCTGGCGTTTCTCCGGTATCTGAAAAAAATACATATGTATGTTTAGGTTAGTTTAATTAGAATTTGTGTTATAATTTGTATATGTGCAAAAAAATCCACTTACTCTTTTGGAGAGTTCATGCGTTTCCTTGTTGTCTGTGAAACAAATCATAGTTACAATAAATCATGTATGTAAGCGTACATACATATATATATTTAGGCATATATAGTTAAAGGAAAATGTACTTACTTATGTTTGTTGAGTATGTCTCTTTTAATTTATCAATTTCTTCTTTTAACATTTTAATAGTGTTATATATAATTTTTTGTTTTCTTGATTTACTTTTTTATTTTCTTGTACGAGTGCCGTGTGCTCTAAGTTTTCCAAATCTTCTTCTAAAAAATCCATTAAGTTGTCTGAAGTTGCCATACTAAAACCAAGAATATATAAGAAAGGTTACGTTTTAAATATACCACACATTGAATTAATTTAAAATAATAATAATAATATATATATATATATAATTGATAAATGTATTTAATAAAAATAATATATTTACTTAATGTTTATTATCAAGCTGCGTCGCTTTTGGATGACAGTGTAACATGAAATGTATAAGAAACTATTGCGCATGAATGCGTTTCACACTTTATTGCCAATTTATGTTAAAACTATGTGATTAGTGTTCACGCTATTTGAAGTAGTGAATAGCAGTAATTAACTATTCTTTATTGTTATTTTGACCTAAACGTAAGTAAAGATTAATTTATATCTTTAAAAATATACTTTTTCTTCTGGATTCATACATATTATTATCATATTTTTTTACAGGTGTAGCAACGAGGTGTATATATATACTGTGTGTTCTTGTTAGTGTTCACGCTATTTGAAGTGGTGAATAGCAGTGAATAACCATTCTTTGTTGTTATTTCGACTTAAACGTAAGTAAAAAATAATTTATATCTTTAAAAATATACTCTTTCTTCTTGATATATTAAAATCATATATATTAATAAAAATCATATATATTACTATCTTATTTTACAGATGTAGAAAAGAGGTGTATATACTGGGTGTGTCTGACATTTCACCAACATACGTGGTAAGTACATTTAATAATATACTTTTTTCTCTTGATGTTACTAACATCATAAATATTGTTATTTTATTTTATTACAGGTGGAGCAACGAGGTGTACTGTGTGAGGTGTATAACTGTATACAAAGCTGCGCCTATAAAAGTTATTACAAAAACAAGGCTGCGCCTACAAAGACTGGCTGCCATTGTATCAATAGAAACAGTGTTTTGCGCCAATAAAGACAAACTGCCTTGCGCCTATAAAAACTGGCTGCTTTGCGCCACTAAAAACAGGCTGCTCAGCGCCTATAAAAACTGGCTGCTTTGCGCCAATATAAAAAAAGCTTGGCCAAAACAAAGTTGGTTTTGCAAGAGCTATTCTGCGGCAATATATATATATATATATATTTAATTATATAAAAATATTGAAATAATTAACTAATAAAAAATTATTATTATTATTGTTGTTGTTTGAAAAAAATGGTTCAAACAGATGAGATTCTACAACAAAAAAAGAAAAACATAATAGTTCAAGGCGATTGGTTGACACAGACGTGCATATAGATCATTTTAATTGTCTGTTAAAAAACTGCTCAGAATATAAACCTGTTGATACATACAAATTATGCTTTTCTGATACAATAGAATCAAGACCATTAAGTATGAAGCACATACAGATCTTGTTTAGCTCCTCAGGAAAGAAACACTGTGATGGACATTGGGTATGTAGTTATTATGACACAAAAAAGATATTTATTTACGATTCATTGAATCTGAAAAAATTGCATGAAAATCATAAAACATTTCTGCAGAGATTATTTCCAGGATATAATTTTGATTCTGTAAAATTTCCAAAAGTGCAACAACCAAACGGGAATGATTGTGGTGTTTTTGCAATAACTTTTGCGACTTCTTTATTATATAACATTAAGCCTCAAAGTGTTAGATATGATCATAGTTTAATGCGTTCGCATTTACTTAAAATATTGGAAACAAATAAAACTGAGCATTTTCCTCAAGATGCACGTTATCCAGTCCAGAAAATATTGCCAATAGCAATAGTGATACAAAGAGAAATTAACACGACTCGTATGCGTATATCACGTAAAAGTAAAAAGAAAAAACAGAAATTGCATACAATGCCATCTTTTAATAATAAATCTCAGAAAAGTATTAATAATAAACAGCAAAATATTACACAAAGTAAATCAATATCGAATAATATTCCTCTAATAGAAATAAAATCATTTTCACAAAATAATTTAATTAATATGAATGATGTTGATTACATTAGTAATAATTGTGACAATAACAATATAATTAATACCATAACTAGAAACATAACTGCATTACATAATTGCATTAACATTGAGGAAAATAAGAATCGTGATAAAAAGCAACTTTCACATAAGGATAATATTCAAGAAGACATTTCTAATAATCAGTAAAGCAAATTAGAAAAACAACAAAAAACCAAGCAGCAATGGTATATAAAAAATTCGGCAGCTATTTGCGCTAAAAAACCGTATAAAATACAAAAACAAGGAAAACATTAGAAAGCGAAAACGATATGAAGAGAATATAGAAAATAATCGTAGTAACAAGCGTAAACGATATCAACGGAATATAGAATCTAATCGTCTTAAGCAAAGAGAACAATATAAAAAAAAAACGAATACATAATCAAATACGAAAGCGAATAAATTCGCAGCATATTATAAAAAACTATAAAATAGCTAAGATAATTATTATAAAATATGATAGAATTCGTATGTCAAATAATTTTCTAAAAATTCGAGGCTCTAAAGAAACTTTTATTACAAATATTTCAGAAAAACTAAAAATTAAAGGAAATATCCAGAAAAGACTGGAGGCAGAAAAAATCGTACGTTGGTGTTTTATTGTTCGAAATACTACTGTTCGTAATATTTCAAAAATATTATCTTTGCTTAGGAAAAAAGCAGAAGTAAATTTAACTGTTAGTGCCAAATGTACTACACTTGATGAAAAATTGCATGCATTGTGTGAAATATCCAGACATACTGCTTTGTCAGAAAATTATTTTATCGATTCTACATATGATCAAAATTGGTTAACAGAATCTCTTATGATGAATATGAAAGGACAAATTGTAAATGTGTTGCCTTTGATACCAGCACAAGCAAAATATCGTGGTTATGCAATAACTCGTGTAAACTTGACGATCCATTTCTAATTAGTTATTATGAAAAACTTCTTCAAATAATAAATACATGTACTTTAAAAACGTATCAAAATTATTGCCAACCATTTTTAATTGTACTGTGAAAACTTCGGAAAAAAAGTTCGGTCATGCACATAGTTGCTATATTACTTCACGTCTTTGTAAAGCAATGTGTATTCCACTTCAGTTATTATCACCTCATTTTCCAAAAGTGAAGAATATGAGACGTTTGATTTATCACCTTAAAAGTGTTTATCAAAAACTTGTAAATCTAGACAGAGCTGTAACTTGTGCTGATTTAGACACATTGAAGGAAATTGTTATTTCGGCACAAGAAAAAGCAGAGATTTACAAACAACAGCAACCAAATACTATTTTAAATGAGGATGATATCATTACTAAATATCACAACGCATTTAAAGCCTTAACTATACGTTGTATGGATATACCACGATACGTTTGTGTATCATGTAAAAGACTTTGTTACAAAAGAAATATTTCTGAAATAAATACTGTTCAAAAATGTATAGACATTCCAAGTTGGAGGCATTTGATGGATTATGTAAAAGAAAAGAAAATTGATCCGCAAAATATATGTAATTATTGTGTTCGCAAATTTCGCAATGGTGTCATGCCTGCGTATTGTATTTTAAATAATCTTTTTGTAGACAACGTACCTGAAGTAATATCGTCTCCTAATTCATTTGAAACCATTCTTGTACAAAAAGCAAAAGCGTTTCAAACTGTTGTTAAAATGGGAGCTGTTATAAACAAACAATTGCCCCAACGGCAAATGATACAAAAAGTCAAAGGTAGAACGTTTCATTTACCACTCCCTTTACAAGAGACTTTAAATAAAATATGTTATAAAACTGATCCAATTAACATAAACCATGAATTATATATTTTAGTAAGAAGTATACCCACAAAATCAAAAATTGTGTGGGAAGAAATGATGAGCGTAAAAAAAGTATTTGACGCTTTGACGTGGTTAAAAAAAAATAATCCCTTATATTCTGAAATTATTTTGCCAAATACTCATGAAGAACTGTGTTTAAACAAAGTAAATCTCGAATTTCAATTGCAAGAAAGAGAATCTGAAGTAGAATGTGAAACTACATTTGATGAACGCAAAGCATTAAATAAATCACAAGTAACAATAAAAGAAACAGAAAATAATGATAATAAAATAACAGAACATCGTAAAGTACTGCTAACACAAGTTACAAACGAAAATGATATTTATTATGAGCAATATACTATTTATCCTTTATACGAAAGAAAACTAAATAAAACTACGACAGCCTTGTTTCAAATGTTAAAAGTTCATGATTTACCCTTAGATAATCGGGAGAAATTATTAGATTTAATGTGTTTCCCAGATTTATTTCCCTTTGGTATTAACCGACAACATGAAGCTAGAAAGGTGAAACTTTATGACCATGAATTTATTAAATGTCGTTTGACGTCTAAACATTTACAGTACAGATTGAATCAACAATATTTATTTTATTTATTAAACAATGCAAATGTTCGTCAGCTATGTCGCGGAATTTATCACAAAATGAATGTAACAAACTTACGATGTTGTTACACAGCTGCAGAATATTTAGAAGCAATGTCAAAAGAACTGTTAGAATCTAACTTGAATACAATATTTTCCACACTAAAAAATACGGAACAATATTGGCAAAAACCAAGAAGTAATTTAAATTGCATGACGCAACATTATGGACCTGCGACGTGTTTTTAACGTTAAGTCCGAGCGAATAGTTATGGGATGATTTAGGAGATTACATACGTGAGGTAAATGGATGGCATAATTCTTTGTTAAGTACTAGTGTACTTGTTGCAAAAGATCCTGTCTCAACATTGAGATTTTTTGATAATAAATTTAAAGCAATGCTTGACTTTATATATTCTAAAGATCATCCGATCGGAGAAGTAAATCATTACTTCTGGCGACGAGAATATCAAGGGAGAGGAATACAACATTTTCACTTATTAATTTTGATTAAAAATGCACCGATTATAGAAGAATCTTCTACTGAAAAAGTTGCCACTTTTATTTTACGACATATAAGCTGTAAAATGCCGAATCAAGATATTTCACCGTTATTATATAAACGCGTTAATATGCATCAGACGCACAAACACAACGATTATTGTCTGCGTTCTAAGAAAGTAGGACGTAAAGTTGTACGTAAATGTCGGTTTGGATTTCCTCGTTCCATTACTGTAGCATTGACTATAAGAGATGTCGTAAGTTCGATAGCAGGTAGAAAGCAATTAAAACATAGAAGTAGTCTTTATGATCTATCTCGGACACAAAATGAAAGTAATATAAATGATTCTAATCCTGTTCTTCTTACTGCTTGGGAAGGAAATATGGATATACAATTTATTGGTGAGAAATCAACATTACTTACATGGTACGTCACTAAGTATATGAATAAAGCAGGAAAATGTGAATTATCCGATTGCATTATCAATAGTAAGAATGACCACAACAAATCATTAGGAAGTTATCTTTGAAACATTGCTTTGCGATTTACGCATAACAGAGAATGTGGAGCTCTCGAAGCTGCTGATACATTATTAGGTATTCCTTTATACGGAAGTGATCGAAATACGACTATTAGATGGCTAGATGTTAATCAAATTAGATATAAAAAATTAAAACCTCGTAAAGAAATTGAAAATCATGATAGCAAATCTACTGACATATTTTGTCCGTCTTTGATAGATACTTATTATCCAATAAGACCGATAAAATTAGAAAATGTGTCTCTTTATAAATTTGCAAAGTGGTACGACATCACGAAAAATAAACAAAAAAATAAATATGTTATATATTACAAAATAGGGATGGGTATGTATCTGAAACAGCGGAAACGTGAATATCTTATTAACCATTATAAATACAATGTGAATACACAACCGGAAAATTACTTCTTTGCATTAATACTTATGTTCAAACCATGGCAAAAATTAGAAGATCTTAGAAACGGATGTGATAATTATACAGAATTATTTCACAAAATAAAATTACATCTTCTAGAAGCATTACAATATCATGAAAAAATAGAGGAATTGCAAAAAGCGTTTAAAACTGCAAAACAGTTGGTTCAAGAATATTTAGACAACGATATTTGATGCTTTCGCGGTGTGTAGTATTAACATACAAAGATGTTTTTTTGGGTTTGAACCGCGATAGTGTCATTTCTATACCGACGTTTCGTGAACATTACAGCTCACTTCATCAGGGTTTGAAGAGCAGCCTGATACTGAGATGCTCTTGGTCAGGTGTCCCTTTTTATAGCGCTAGATTGAAGTGGAAGGGGTGTGGTGGAGGAGGGGTGGAATGGTAAGAAGGAGGGGAGGATGTGTTTATGGCAAGAT
>NW_018022899.1:0-3151 GCF_002006095.1 Pseudomyrmex gracilis | reverse complement strand
ATGCTGTCTTTGTCGCATATAGTAAATGCTCTATAGATCAACGAGTTTATCACAGCTTGTTTTTGGGCTGGGTGATGATGTGATGCCGCGTGTAAATATCGATTGGTGTGGGTGGGTTTTCTATAGATTTGATGGCCTACAGAGCCGTCTGGTTTTCTTGTGACCAGAACATCTAAAAATGGAAGTTTACCATGTTGTTCTGTTTCTAATGTGAAGGTAATGTTTGGGTGTTGTTTATTGAGAAAGTCTAAAAAGTTATAGAGTTCTCTCTCCACATGTTGCCAAATGACAAAGGTGTCATCTACGTACCGGTACCATGTTTGTGGCTTTAGTGGGGCTTTTTTGATGGGATTCAAAGTGTTCCATAAATATGTTTGCTATGATTAGAGATATCGGTGATCTCATAGCTGCACCTGTGATTTGTTTATAGAATTGTTTGTTGTAGGTGAAATAGGTTGTGGTCAGGCAATGTTCTACCAATGATATAAGGTCGGATAATAGTTGACCTGAAGATTTAATTATGTTANTGGTGTCATGGATTGGTACCTGCGTGAACAGGGACACAATATCAAAACTGACTAAGATGTCATTAGGTTGAACTTTAATATTTTTGATTTTAGAAATAAAGTCAGATGAGTTTTTTATTGTGGTGTCATTTTTACCCGTGAGAGGTTCTAGTTTGCTGACCAGAAAGCGAGCTAGATCGTATGTAGGTGAGTTTATAGCGTTTACTATGGGTCTGAGAGGTATGTTGTTTTTATGGGTTTTTGGTAGTCCATATATAGTCTAGATGGTACCGCGTTTCTGGGTATTAACATGTCTGGGAGATTGTTTTTCTTAATGAGATTGGTGGTAAGAGTTTTAACTGTGAGTTAACCTGGCAACTTTAGCTTTTCTCAAAAGGTGTCGGGACAATAACAGTGTCCCAAAATCTTTTCACATAAAAAACCATTTTGGCACAAAAAAAGCAAACAACATCCTGCAAAAAGCCGGTCTTCAACTAGTGAAAGAGCGCATTTCCAATATAAAATATCAGATCTGGCCTAATGCAGGCAGATAGATGCAAATGGAGATGGAATAGTTTCTGACCACACCAATCGATATTTACACGCGGCATCACATCATCACCCAGCTCAAAAATAAGCTGTGATAAACTCGTTGATCTATAGAGCATTTACTATATGCGACAAAGACAGCATTCAAAACGAACTCAAAGAATTAAAAAACACTTTACAACAAAATGGCTACACACTGCAACAAATAAACAAAATAATTAAAAAACATCAAAATAAGCCCTCTCAAAATACACCAGCATCAGAACAAACAACAAACTTAAAGAAACGAACCACTTACCTCCCATACATAAAGGGTGTCACAGATAAGATTGGCAGAATCCTGAACAAACACAACATACAAACGGTCTACAAACCACCGAATAAACTAGGACAGATTCTTAACAATCCAAAAGACAAAAGACCGCCATTAGATACACCAAGAGTTTACAAAATACCTTGTTCATGCGGTAAAGTATACATAGGTGAAACTGGTAGAATGATAAGTACACGACTAAAAGAACATCAGTGGGCAGTACGTCTAAAACATTACTCACAATCGGCATTAGCAGAACACCATTTGGAAACTGGTCACAAAATTATGTTTGACCAAACCCAAGTACTAAACAAAACTAGGGCTTACTTCTCTAGAAAATATACAGAATCTCTGGAGATATACAAACACACACATCCAAACAATCTCAATAGAGACAATGGACATATGACTAGTTCACTATGGCATTTCATCTTGCCATAAACACATCCTCCCCTCCTTCTTACCATTCCACCCCTCCTCCACCACACCCCTTCCACTTCAATCTAGCGCTATAAAAAGGGACACCTGACCAAGAGCATCTCAGTATCAGGCTGCTCTTCAAACCCTGATGAAGTGAGCTGTAATGTTCACGAAACGTCGGTATAAAAATTACACTAACGCGGTTCAAACCCGAAAAAACATCTTTGTATGTTAATTTAGACAACGAATTAAACAAATAGAATATATCGCAAGATGATCCAGAAAATCAAATAGGTATGCAAAATATTATAATGTACTACATGATATGTTACAATCAGATTCGAACTTTGTGCAATTATGTGTATTATTTACCAGCAAGATATTATTATCATATACATGTACACATGTAAGAATATTCTAAATATATTGTTATATCAAAAAATACATTCTATTATATAGTGTCTTATTTTAACACAAAAAACACAAACTCATAGTCTCTTACCAAGTATTTTCTTTTTTCTGTATTACAAACGGCATTATAAACATTGCAGTATAAAAACAAAATCAACTATAAAATATTTTCTCTTTCCTTGTAATAAATGATAAACAATTGCAGATTTAGAAGAACACTTAAATTTACTTTCCAAGCGTTTGCTACATGAACGACATTGCGTTTAATCAAAATACCGGTCTGTATAGGTTTGTTTTATTTTCCTTAACTAGGTCTGCACTAGTTTATACGCACAATTTATATTTTTCCTTTTAATATAAATAAAAAAAGATAGACTATAAAAACTAGTATTTGCAAGAAAATAAGACAAACCTAACTACAGTACGTATTACAGTGCAAATACCAAATTCGCTCTTACGTCGGAAAATCAGGAATACGACGGATTGCATTATTTACAAGTGTATCATTCTACTGTCGACAACATTACTTTATTAGTAAGTAGATTCTTAAAATATATAATAATTTAAAATATTATATTGTTATTGTAAGATATTATTATTATATCTTAGAAATGGATGTTGAGATAAAGAATTGAAAGAAGAATTTGAACAACAATTACAGTTAGAAACCATGAAAAGAGAGGAAACTGTACTTTTAAAAGAACACAACAGTAAATTAAAACATCAAGTAAACTTATTAGAGTAGAAGCAAAACTTGCAAAAGAAACAGAAAGTTTTAAGTACAAGTCTTTAAATACATTAGCGTTCTTTTACTGACAAGGGAACCTCGCGAACCCGAAAATTCTGATTTTTATGAAACTTTGCACACATGTAAGGAAGGTCAATAGATGAGTATTGACATTTTCCGTTGCTGCTGAAAAACGGTTTTAAGGGATGAAATCACCCTTTATAT
>NW_018022898.1:12813-17196 GCF_002006095.1 Pseudomyrmex gracilis | reverse complement strand
TAAAACTCCCGAGGAACACAAATAGGCCCTCGACCGTGGGGCTCCCAGAAACGGTCTAGACCTCTGTTTGTCCTAGGACGTGACACTTGTCGTTTTCTTCCGTTCTGTAGAAAAGAAAGGTGCTCCCGAGAGCACGCTTGTCATTTCCTTCCGTTCTGTAGACAAGAAAGATGTTTACGAGAGCACGCTTGTCACCTTTTTTCAAGATGTAAGAGTGAGAGAGGTGCGATTCGATTGCACGCTTACTCCGTGTATTTGTTCCCAAGAGACACACCATCCAGGTATTCTAACCCACCAGAAAATACGTAGTACGCGTCGAGAAGGCAGGAATTATCAGTTGAGAAATTTGTTAAAGAATTACGCGCGTGATGGACAGTTTGACTTGTAATCTTTAGAAACAACCAACATTTGTTCGACAAACACGGTAACAAACAGTCCGTAACTGTCGGTAATCACACGACAAGTACAGTGGAACGCGCCGTTAACCGGGTCTCGCGAATTATTAGTAACAAGTGGTTCACGGGGCGGATTTCGATTATCCGACTCTCTTAGAGGTTGATCCCGATTACCCGCGGTAGAACTAGTTACCCGGCTACGGTCCCCCCCGACGAATCCACTGTTCCGGGTGTACATGGAAAAGCGACGCAAAATGTTGTATTCCACTCGGAGATCCACTCACGAGCATCGGTCTAACCGGGCGCCGTCAACAAAGGTCCCGTGCAGAAGACAGTAACCAGCGACACACATGCAGCACACATAGGCCCACCTATGTGCATCGGACGATCGCCACCCTGCGGTAAATCCGGCGAGTATATCGAGTTGAAGGAGGCGTTCGATTTTTGGCAGACGTACAACCTTGGCCAATGCCAGTTGGTGGTACTGGCTTAACTTAACCTGTTAAACAACAAAATTTTCTGTACGTGGTGTACAGTACCACAAGACCGACGACGTCCTGATACCCGTGGCCGTGATAAGCTACAGTATCTCGATCGGGAACCAGCCCACGGATGTGTTGTGCGCCAAGTGTTCGCGAAAATTAACGATATATTGATCGGTAGAAGAGTGCGAGAAGTGCCACTTTGCCTACATTGCTTTCATCGCGGAACACACCGACAATTTTTATACGCTCGAGGACTTCACTGTATACATAATTGACGGCCCTTCGATTTAATCCGGAACAGAAGATCCTATCCCAGCACCCGGTCATATCTTCATCTTCCGTCCCGGTAAAACCCCAGAGTTGTCCAAAGAGGGAAGACGTTCGTCCGGCAGGTGTAACCGGCCGCAGAACCGTGACCCGGCCTTTGGGACGTAACAATGTATATTTTTATAAACAAATAAAAACACCCGTTCTAAAATTAAGGAAATTTATTAATACTACAACATTCTTACCATAATAGTTTAATTCTAAAACCAAACGTCGTGAAATATTTTAAATCCCTGTTTGTAATGACAAAAATATCCTAAGTCCCGACACGAAAAACATTAAAATATTCTAAGTCTTACCTAGAAGTACTTAAAATATTCTAAGTCCCGAAACGATAAATTTAAAATATTTTAATTTGTAACTGGAAGTAATTAAAATATTTTAACTTTTAACACAAAAAAATTAAAATATTCTAAGTACTAACTGGAAGTAATAAAAATATTTTAAGTTTCAACACGAAAAAATTAAAATATCCTAAGTCCTAACTCGAAAGAATTATTCCAAACTGATTTTTTCGCGAAGCGAACTGAACTGGATAAATCTCAGAGACAGACTGTGTGTCCGGACCGGTTGCTCCGGCCGTTTATATAGCGTCCAAAATACGCTGACGCTGCACGGTCCCACGGGTCCAGCGGTCACTGGCTCTTGGTCAACGGTCCCGCGGCCGCCAACGATCCGCGGTCTTACGCGTTCCTTATTTCGGCGCGTGCCTTCTCTTTACTTCGGGCCGTTTGCTCGGTCAAGCCAGTGACCCTGGCAGCTCACAAGCAAAGTTTGTCGTGGGAACACTTTGCGCACGAATATTACAGAATAATTTACAACGTTATGCCTAAATTATCGAAATATTAATTAAAAGGGTAATTGTACATTTAAAACTACTGAACTAATTTACAAAACGCTAATAATGCTAATTGTTTATTTATTATACAGGAAAATATATATATATACGGTTACAATAATAAAGCCAAATTTAATTTTATTATGGCAGAATTATACAAAGTATTATAATAATGTAGAATTAATTACGAAAGACATATGGTAATACTAATTATAATCTATCATAACATAAATAATCATACTAACAGCAGTAGCCACCACCGGGAAGGTGAAAACTTCCCAAAAAGTCCCGGAATTTGTCAAGATAATTTTTGACGAACATAAACATTTTTTGTTTAGTGACACATGCTGTGTTTAATGACACATAATTAATATTATAAATTTAAGATATCTCAAAAACTAAGACAGCTAGGGCAAAACTAATTTTACAGAAACCCTCCTTCCACTGGTTTGTACATTATGACCATGAGTAAAAATAAACAATTTAAATATATTGCGAACCGGAAAAGTTACCGAAAAACGGGTGTATAATTCTTTATTCTATTACTTAGATGCAAAATACCACGTAATAAAAAGTTGATAAACTTAATTATTTAAACAATCGTTAATTAACAACAATAGTTAGACGAAACACACTGGTATTGTGCAGTTTTTTACGCTGAAGACGATGGTGCAAACCGTTTTTTTGTATCTCTTTTAGTTTCTAAAATCCTAATTTTGCAACTTACGGGTTGCCGCCTGGTTCTGATCTGAGTTACTAAACTGATGACTAACGGTACCAGAAACATGATGATAACTCATGCGGGTTGAGAAATTACTCGGAAACTTGGATTTTGGCATTTGTTAATTTACCGACCGTGGCAAACGTTTAAGTATGGTACAGTGATGGTACTGGTAATATTACCAACTCTGGTATTTGAAAGGAACGGTAAGTATTAGTAGAACCCGTTACCGGCATAAGGTATCTCTTAACTTTGTGTCTTTTGGCTTATTTTACCGTACTCGCATCTATTCGAAGTCTATATGCTATGGTCAAGAAGCGTAAAGCCTAAAGACGTTGTTTTTAAGGAAGACTCTTTTGACCAATCAGAACACTTTTTGATTTCTAACCGGTTTTTTGAAGTGATTTTTTGAACGAGACATACCGAATGGTACTCACACGGGTTTAAGGAGCTAAAAAACGCATCAAAGCTACTGACCAATCAGATCGTTTCTCGATCTTTTGACAATGTTTCTGGACGTACTTTTGAGAAAGAGTTAGTGGATCCTACTTGCAGGCGTCCAGAGAGTTCAAAAATTGCAACAAAATTACTGACCAATCCAACGCGTTTTACTAAACTGGTTGACCAATGAGATTTCTTTTATCTCTTTCAATGGTTTAAAACATGAATTTCACGAAAAGGCTAACTTGGCGTAGTTGCTACGTGCTTTGTCAACTAGTACGGTAACTTTTTGCATTTCAACCAATCAGATTGTTTGTCACCAGGCAATCAGCCAATCAGATGTTTTTACTGATTTTGACCGACTTTTTGAACAAATTTTGAAGAAGGCAATAGTTGTCGCGACTTGTAAGAGTCTAAAGACTTAGATTTGTCAGAAAAGTGTCTTGACCAATCAGATAATTTTACGAGTTTTTAACCAACTTCTCGGCCGATTTTAAGGAAAAGAATTACGGGAGATGACTTACAAGGACCTGATGAGTCGAAATCCACGATGAAACGACTGACCAATCAGATTGCTTGTTACTAGAAAAACGACCAATCAGATTTTATCATAGGGTAAAACAGCTAAATTTTTCTTGTAGGCTAACAAAACGTGTAGTATACGTTAAAAGCAGTTATATGAACATAATAAATGCAAACCAACAGTGAAACTGTCACTTGCAAAATTGGTAGGTACGAAAACGCGACTCGGAGTAGTAAATTCTTAAGTTTAGGTGATGACACAGTGGTTCGGACCGTAGCTTAACGTCTTTGCGGACGCTTGACAATGGGAGATACTACTGACAATACACGGTAATAAAATAAGATAACAAGAAAAAAATAAAGGAAAAAAAGATAACTTTAAATCGGGTCAACCGGGGCTCACCATGGCCACGTCTACGGACGTGACAACTAATTTGAAAATATTGCGAAAAAAACTTTACGGCCAAGAATCGAACTTGGAATTTCCGGCTTCCCGTGCCTTTTCTGTTAAAGGTAGTTTGAAGTTTCAATTCAGAAAACCTTTTAAGAGATATAATTAGCTCTCATTTTTTTGATAATTATATCTCTATTATATCTTTTGTATTATATCTTTTATCTGTGCTGTAAAATTCATAAGACATCTACAATGCGACG
>NW_018022898.1:5161-12338 GCF_002006095.1 Pseudomyrmex gracilis | reverse complement strand
TGCTGTAAGCAGAGATGTTTATGCTCGCGGATACACAGTCTGTGCTTTTGATCTCACTTCCGATTTATCGACCAATTGCGTCAAACATTGAAATCTTGTGAGGCACGGTAATTTGCGAATTGAAGCACGTTTCAAAAAAGCTCTCAAAACGTCTATTAATTGTCTTGTTTATGGGGAATTCGTCAGCGTTTTGGAAATCAATTTTTTGCGCAAAATCATTTTAGAGTATAACGAATAAGTATATTCGCTGCCTGCACATGCGTAAAACCAAGATATTTTTTCCCCTTTTTATTTCTCCCATCTTTATTTTTTGTTACGTCCAAGTAAATTTCCGATTTAAATTTTTATTCTTCGCCTCGGTAAAACCTAGTAGATTGTTCAAAAAGAGAGAACAACCGTTCAGCAGGCGTAAACGGTTTTGTTGTATTGTGACTCTGCGCACTAAGACGCAACATCGCAACCGCGCAGTTTCGCACCTTTGCGATATTAATGAATATTAACCGAATTTAATTGGGTATCTAGAACTACATTGCACTCTGTCGCTTTGTATTTTAAATAAAGCGTTTCGGGATCTATTGCGTTACACGTTTGCGAAGAAGCGATCAAATTTGCAACTCTTGTCTGACGCGGTCGGAAATGCTTGCGACGCGACAGATTGCTATTAAACTTTTAGCTAGCGCGCATGCAACAAGTATACGCAAAATTATTTCGTTGAAGGACCGCGTGATGCATGCGTGCAAACGGAATCGACTCGTTCATTTGGACATCGTACGATACATGAAATCCAACGTGCGTCGATTCAATTTGCGTACAAATTGCAGCATATCGTCTTGATAAAACGCTGTTTTCGGTGGTTATTGTTAATCGGCGTTGTGGACGCCCGCGTTTGTTGTCGAATTCATTGGTTGCACCGGGTTTGTGTGAACGCTCCAAATCGTGTATGAGTTCGACAACGCAAGCAATAACGACGATAACGTTGTAGTGCAATATACGTGATGTTGCGCAGCAAATGTCAAGCAAAATAATATCAATTGTCACGTCCGTAGACGTGGCCATGGTGAGCCCCGGTTGACCCGATTTAAAGTTATCTTTTTTTTCTCTATTTTTCTCTTGTTATCTTATTTTATTACCGTGTATTGTCAGTAATATCTCCCATTGTCAAGCGTCCGCAAAGACGTTAAACTACGGTCCGAACAACTGTGTCATCACCTAAACTTAAAAATTTACTACTTCAAGTCGCGTTTTTGTACCTACCAATTTTGCAAGTGTCGTTTTCACTGTTGTTTTGCATTCACTGTGTTCATAGAACTGCTTTTAACGTATACTACACGTTTTGTTAGCCTACGAATAAAGTTTAACTGTTTTACCTTATGATAAAATCTGATTGGCCGTTTTGCTAGTAACAAGCAATCTGATTAGTCAGTCGTTTTATCGTGGATTCCGACTCGTCAGGTACTTGTAAATCATCTCCCGTAATTCTTTTCGTGAAAATTGGCCGAGAAGTTGGTTAAAAACCCGTAAAATCATCTGATTGGTCAAGACAGTTTTTTGTCAATTTTAAGTCTCTAGACTCCTACAAGTCGCGACAACTCGCCTTCTTCAAGATTTGTTCAGGAAGTCGGTCAAAATCAGTAAAAACATTTGATTGGCTGATTGCCTAGTGACAAATAACCTGATTGGCTGAAATGCAAAACCTTGCCGTATTAATTGACAAAGCACGTAGCAACTACGCCGAGTTAGCCTTTTCTTAAAATTCGTGTTTTAATCCATCGAAAAAGGTAAAAGAAATCTTATTGGTCAACCAGTTCAGTAAAACGCGTTTGAGTGGTCAGAAGTTTTGTTCCAATTTCTGTACTTTCTAAACGCCTGCAAGTAGGGTCCACTAACTTTTTCTCGAAAGTACGTTCAGGAACATGGTCAAAAAATCGAGAAACAATGTGATTGGTCAGTAGTTTTATCGCGTCTTTTAGATCCTTAAACCCGTGTGAATACCACCTGGTAAGTCTCGTTCAAAACATAACTTTAAAAACCCGGTTAAAAATCAAAAAGTGTTATGATTGGTCAAAGGAGTCTTCCTTAAAAACACCGCCTTTAAGCTTTGCGCTTCTTGACCATAGCGTATAAACTTCGAATAGATGCGAGTACAGCAAAATAAGCCGTAAAACACAAAGTTAAAAGGTAAGTCATGCCGGTAACGGGTTCTACTTATAACTACCGTTTCTTTCAAGTACAAGATTTGGTAATATTACCAGTACCATCACTGTACCATACTTAAACATTTGCCACGATCGATAAAGTAACAATTGTCAAAAACCAAGTTTTCGAGTAGTTTATCAACCCGCATGAGTTATCTTTGTGGTTCTGTTACCGTTAGTCATAATTTAAGTAACTCGAATCAGAACCAGGCGGCAACCTGTAAGTTGCAAAATTAGTATTTCAAAAACTAAAAGAGATAAAAAAACGGTTTGCACCATCGTCTTCAGCGTAAAAAACTCCAAAATACCAGTGTGTTTCGAGACGTTTAACTATTATTGTTAACAAACGATTGTTTAAATAATTAAAATTATCAACTTTTTATTACGTGGTAGTTTGCATCTAAGTAATAGAGTAAAGGATAAAAAAACCGTTTTTCGATAACTTTTCTGGTTTGCGAGATATTTAAATTGTTTATTTTCACTCATCGCCATAATTTACAAACCAGTGGATAAAGGGCTTCTGTAAAAGTAGTTTTGCCTTAGCTGTTTTAGTTCTCGAGATATCCTAAATTTACAATATTGTCTATGTGTCATTGAACACAGCATGTGTTAATAAACAAAATGTTTATATTCGTCAAAATTTATCTTGACAAATTCCGGAATTTTTTGGAAACTTTTCAACTACCCGGTGGTGGTTACTTGTTTGTGTTAGTATGGTTGTTTATGTTATGAATTGGTTATTATTACTCCATGTCTTTAGTAATTAATTCTACATTATTATAATTGTTTCTATAATTCCGCCATAATAATTACATTCTGCTTTGTTATTGTAACCGCATATATATCCATTGTTCTGTATAATAGGTAAACAGTTAGCCTTATTAGCGTTTTGTAAATTAGTTCAGTAGTCTTAAATGTACAATTAACCTTTTAATTAATATTTAGGTAATGTAGGCAAAACGTAAAATAGTCTGTAATATTCGTCCACGAAGTGCTCCCACGGCAAAGTTCGCTTGTGAGGGGCCAGTGTCACTGGCTTGGCCGGGCAAACGGCCCGAAGTAGAGATAAGGCACGCGCCGAGATAAGGGACGCGTGAGACCGCGGACCGTTGGCGGCCGCGGGACCGTTGACCAGGAGCCGGTGACCGTTGGACCCGTGGGACTGTGCAGCATCAGCGTATTTGGGACGCTATATAAACGGCCGGAGCGACCGGTCCGGACACACAGTCTGTCTCTGAGATTCATCCTGTTCAGGTCGCTTAGCGAAAACGTCAGTTCGGAATAATTTTTTCCAGTCGGGACTTAGAATTTTTTAATTTTTTCGTGTCGGGACTTAGAATCTTTTAATTTTTTCCAGTCAGGACTTAGAATGTTTTAATTACTTTCAGTTAGAACTTAGAATTGTTTAATTTTTTCCAGTCAGGACTTAGAATATTTTAATTACTCCCAGTTAGGACTTAGAATATTTTAATTTTTTCGTGTCGGTACTTAGAATATTTTAGACCTAGAATAGTTTTTTTTGCGTCTACACTTAGGATAACCTTGCGTGCGCAGATCGAATCTGACTTTGAGATTGGTAAATGGTAAGAGTACATGTCAATAATAATAATAATAATTCCTTTTTTGTACCTCGCACGCGGGCGTAACATTTAGTCGGTTTACGTCGTTCTGATTTCTGTTGGTTACTCCTGCTCACCCTGCGTGGTTTCCTGTTATTCCGTTGACGAGGAAGGTGCATCACGAGTGCACACTTGTTTCCTGTCATTCTCAAGTACAAGGAAGGTGCATCACGAGTGCACACTCGTCATTTCCTGTTGATCTTAAGTACGAAGAAAGTGCATCACGAGTGCACACTCGTCATTTCCTGTCGTTCTCAAGTACGAGGAAGGTGCATCACGAGTGCACACTCGTCATTTCCTGACTCTGGGTACTACAGTGAGAACGGTGCAATAAAGAGTGCACGCTTATTTGTCGTATCTATTCCTAGGCTTCCTATCAGCCAGAGGCCCCGGCTTTGCGACGGAGGCGGCGGACCCAACGTGGGGGCAGGGAGCACCAACTGAGGGCCCTTCAAAGAACCTACGCGCGCACCGCATATATGTAATACTCCTTTATTGCTAGTCGCGTATCTTTGCAATGAGAGGCACAAGGCCCGAGAAAGGGAGACGCACAAAGTCCAAATATGGGCATAGATGATCGAGCGTCATTATGCGCAGGCGCATCTACCAAGTGAGTACGAGCGAGACAAAACATTAGAAAAGTGAGAGAAAGAACGCGAGAAAGAGAAATGCGCAAGCGTGCTTGAATGTTCACCGCATGCGCACAAAGCAGCTGGAGAGAGAGGCTACTATATTGTCTGCACCGTAACGGTGAGCTTCAGGTCGGCACCGTACTAGCAATATAGGAGTATTACATATATGGCGCACCGGGTCTTTCGACCCCGCGGTGCTTGACACTATCCGCGTGACTGGTACGGAGGGACGCGCCGCGAAGTTTTCACACGACAAGTACAATGGAACGCGCCGTTAACCGGGTCCCGCAAATTATTTGTAACGAGAGGTTTACGAGGGGGGGAAATTACGATCACTTGACCCACCCCACGGATGTGTTGTGCGCCATGTGCTCGCAAAATTTAACGATATATCGACCGGTAGCAGAGTGCGAAAAGTGCCATTTTGCCTACATTGATTTTATCGCGGAACACACCGACGATTTTTATACGCTCCAGGACCCCACGGTGTACATACGTGACGGCCGTTCGATTTAATCCGAAATAGAAGACCCTATTCCACCTCCCGGTCATATCTTCATCCTCCGCCCCGGTAAAGGCTCAGGGTTGACCAAAAAGGGAAGACGTACGTCCGGCAGGTGTAAACGGCCGCAAGACCGTGACCCGGCCTCTGGGACGTAACATACGGACAAAAAGTTTGGTGGCAGCGGTCGGGATAACGCTGAAAATATCCGGCAGAAGGTCGGCCAAAATTCGTAGGGTTAATCACTATGTCACGCACGGATTCAGTGGAGGAGTTGACGATTGCAGCCGCCCAGGAGTACGAGCGGCAGGTTACAGAAAGAGAAGCAGCAATTCGGGCCCAGGAAATAGAAGTACAGAACCAACTCGCGAGATTACAAGAAATGGATACATCCCAAAGGTTCCGGGTCCTCGACGCAAGCGAGCAACCCGAGTCAATCTTCCGTCATGGTGCGAGCTCTCCCAGAGCATCAACGGACATTGATACCTTGCGGGCAGAAATAGAATTACTCAAGCGAGAGTTAAGGAGAAATCGAACTCCTGCCGCTGATCATTTTCGTCAACTTCCTACGCCACATATGAAACTGAAAGAAATTGTTGACATCATTCCTCAGTTCAATGGGCACAATATATCAGTATTGCAGTTTACAAGAGCCTGCAACAGAGCATTAAAAATGCTCCCAGCCCCAGTAAGCATGGAAGCGGAAGCTAACTTGGTAAGGTAAAAAAACTATTCTAGGTCTAAAATATTCTAAGTACCGACACAAAAAAAATTAAAATATTCTAAGTAACGACACAAAAAAATTAAAATATTCTAAGTCCTAACTGGAAAAAATTAAACTATTCTAAGTTCTAACAGGAAGTAATTAAAATATTCTAAGTCCTGACTAAAAAAAATTAAAAGATTCTAAGTCCCGACTGGAAAGAATTATTCCGAACTGACGTTTTCGCGATGCGAACTGAACAGGATGAATCTCAGAGACAGACTGTGTGTCCGGACCGGTCGCTCCGGCCGTTTATATAGGATGGATGAATATTAATGGATGAATATTCCACAACATTCATATCAATGGAGCACCTATATTTTTTTTTTGTATGTACATACACATTTACAAGGATTCTACTTTACTTCATACAGTTTACTACATACTTGACTGTCAAGCGTTACCATCTTATTATTTTTGTCAATAGCAACACCATTTCTAGGATATGTTTTAACATGAGAGCAATATAAATATAATTATCTATAATAAATATTAAGTAAACCTTAATATTAAATATTTACATTATATGCAATAAAATATTTTATTAATTTTATTTATTCAAATGCTTTCAATGATTTATAAATACATTATTTATACTTATAGGTTTACTAAATTTTATGAACTATAAGATATTCTATTAAAATAGAAATTTTAATGTTAAGTAAGTTTCTTTGATTGTGTCCATTTTTAATATTATTTGCAAATATTAATTTATATTAAAATAATGAACATTATAAAATAAAAAAATACATTAAATCCGTAATTTGCTCGTGGAATTGTCAAAAAATGAATCAAAGGGCCGATACGAGAAGTAAATACAAGGTGTTATTGTATAAAAAGCAGTAGTTTGTTTTTATTAAAAACCACAACAGATGTTTTGGTCCATGGGTTAGGACCTTCTTCAGTGAAACAAATTAATCTAAAAACATTTTAATGTAAATGAGCGCAAAGCTTTTTCGTAAAGCAAACAACAGAATTCAAACACAATAAAAAAACTTACGCTAAATAGAAAAAACAAGAGATCACAGCATTATAAAACACAAATCAAACACACAACACTTATAGAAAAATGAATAAGAGAAAGAAACTGTGTACTGACGTGTAATCCTTTCAATGCAAATATATATAAAGTTATTCCCACCTATATCAATTCTTTAAAACTGTCATTTCCATTGACAAAACACAAAATCAGGTTTACAACAAACCAGTCACAAGCAGCGGTCTAAACTTTTGATTTGAACAATTCCGAAAAAGATAAATATGGAAAAGAAAATAAAAATTAAAAAAAAAAAAATAGAAAAAGATATATTTAATAATATTATTAATATTTGCTGAACACAAAATCATGACACACATAAGAACTTATGTTTTTTAAAGAAAACCATTTATAATTTGAACAAAACATTAAAAAATCATTTGCTTATTAGTATTTTAATTAATTTCTTTAACCCTTCTTTGCATGATTT
>NW_018022898.1:2464-4501 GCF_002006095.1 Pseudomyrmex gracilis | reverse complement strand
CAAAGATAAATAGTATGCTCAACGATCGCTTTACGTACTCTATTGTCAATAAGAATCCTATTAAAAACATTAAAAGAAATCTTAATAAATTATTAAGAAATTGGGGTCATAAAAAACATATTTCGGATTTAACTTAGAAAACTATTAAATCTAGTGATGGTTTGTCACCTCGAACCTACGGAATACCGGAAATTCATAAAAAAAAAATTTGTTTAGATTAATTGTTTTTTCGATTAACACACACACACACACACACACACAACTCTTTCTACATCAATTTGCTAAATACTTACATAAATTGATTTTTCAAAGCATACCATGTACTAATAGTCATGTTGAAAATAGTTTTGATTTGGTTAACAAATTGAAGGGTTCCACAATGCGACAAGGTCATGTACTTGTGTCGTTAGATGTAATTTTATTTTTTACGAATATTTCTATTGATCTAGCTATAAAAAGTATTAAGATTAAATGGAAATATATCAGAAAAAACACAAAATTTTATTTAGATAAATTTTTAGAAGCTATTTATTTTGTATTGACATCCACATTTGTTTCATTTGCTAATGTAATTTATAAACACAGGTCCAAAATGCTTATGGGTCCCACATTATCTCCGATTATTGCGAATATTGTGATGCAAAATTTGGAGAAATCAGTTTTAGCTAAATTAAATTCCGTCTATTTATTTTAGATATGTTGACAATATTATTTTAACAGCACCTTGTGATTATTTATTATCATTATTAGACATGTTTAACAATTATAATAATAGATTACAATTTACAATTGAGATTCAAAACAACAATATTTTAAGTTCTTTAAAATTCAAGGTCTTAAATTTGAATAAGAAATTATGTTCTGAGTGGTACCATAATCTACTTGTTCAAGTAAATATTTAAACTGTTTTTTGTCTTATCCAAAATCACAAACAATTGGTACTATATTGAGCATGGTGGATAGAATAATGTTATTATCTGACTCTTGTTTTCAAGAGAATAATTTTAAATTTATGAGTGATGTGTTACTTAAAAGAGATTAACGTTTACATTTTATTTTTAAGACTAAAGAACAAAATCAAAGTCTTAATTAATGATAAATTAAATCTAAATACTGTCAAGAATTCCACTCTATTATCAGGTGAAAATATAAAAAATGTCATTTATTTTGTTGTTCCTTATTTGACTAGTTTATCGGATTCTTTCAGTTAGGTTTTTAAAAAGTTTAATAAAACATTTTTGGTATTTCAAAGTTTGAATAAATTGAACAAGTTTATAAAAGTTTCAAAAGACGGTAAAGAACATGATCAAAATGAAAATGTAGTGTACCAAATCAATTGTAACAACTGCAATGTGTCCAATGTTGGACAAACAAAGAGAATGTTAAAAACAAGAATTACTGAGCATAAAAATTGGCTTATCAGAATTTCAAAAGTTGCTTCTGTTGTTACCGAACATTGTTTCAAAACTTTATCATAATGTTATTTGGGACAATGTTAAACTTTTAAATACTGAAAAATTTTTTAATTAGAATTTTTTTATTAGATATTGATTTGTTTCAGAAATGCTTTACATTGAACTGCAAGATAATCTCATTAATGTAATGTCGGATACAGATAGTATAAAACCTTATTTCTCTTTTTTGGAATTGTTCAAATTAAAAGTTTAGACCGCTGTTTTTGACTGGTTTGTTGTAAACATGATTCTGTGTTTTGTCAATGTAAATGACAGTTTTAAAGAATTGATATAAGTGGGGATAACTCTATATATCTTTACATTGTAAGGATTACACGTCAGTACACAGTTTCTTTCTCTTATTCGTCTTTATATAAGTTGTTGTCTGTTTCACCTGTGTTTAATAATGCTGTGATTTCACGTGTTTTCCATTTTGCGTAAGTTTTTTCATATGTTTGAATTCTGTTGTTTGCTGTACGAAGAAGCTTTGCGCTTATTTCTATTAAATCTGGTTTTGTTTAATTTGTTTTACGGATGAAAATTCTAACCTATGGACCAAAACGTCTGTTGTGGTTTGTAATAA
>NW_018022898.1:0-1384 GCF_002006095.1 Pseudomyrmex gracilis | reverse complement strand
GGCGCGCGGCTCACTGACGTGCATCTGGCTAAAGGTCTGCGCTGATTGGCCTGATTTACTCAATAATTACTCCTTTATTATAAATAATAGAAAAAAATGGTTCAGGACTTTTCGACTCAGTTTTACTCCTTCTACCTGCCTACGAGCGATTGTACGGCTATTCTGGGACACCCTGTATATAATTATTAAAATGCAAAGTTTACGTGTAAAAAATTTACACGTGAACACGTATATATGTATATATATACACGTATAATTTCCGCACAACACTTAGCGGACGGCTCTCATGACCGAATACATATTTATTAGGTTGTAATTTTTAAAGCATTAAAAGATTCTTTAATTATTCTATAATATCCATTATTTTAATATAAATTAATATTTGTAATTAAGAAAAAAATCTTATTTGCAGATAAGATTTTTGATTACAAAGTATCGAAAATCTTATCTGCAAATATATAAATAAATATAAAATTTAAATTTAAATTAGTCACAGAGGGTATACTCAGTGACTTATTAACTTAGTAAATAAAACTATTAATAGCTTATAATTGTGTGTTTTGACCTGAGCAACTAATTAAAGTAAACCAAGTAAAATTTAGATATCAAAATAATCTAGTACCATATCACCTTTATAATTTTATTTAAGATAAGTATGAAACATTAACCTTACCATAAAGTTTATAGCTTTTAAACTTTCAAAAAAAATTGTAAATAAATTTAATTTTAATAATTACTGATACAAAAAATATTTAAAACTAATTATACTTAAATTAATAATAATATTGTATTTACAGTACTAAAAACATTAGTAAACAAAATTTAATTGATTTAAAATACAAAACAAAATGCTATGAGCATATAATTTTAAGTACAATAAAAAATCACCCAATTAATTATAGTAATTTAATTATACAAAAAATTCTTTTTACTGAAAAAAATCATCTTGTTGTAAATCAAATATTTTTTTATAAACTAGAATTTTTTTATTAAACATTATGTAATCTAACAACAATTTCTAGTACCATTATAATGGTACGAGTTTTCTTATCTTCAAAATAGAAAGGACGGGCAATTTGAACATATTTTTAATTATATTCAAATAAAATTATTATCTTATTCTACAAATAAATTTTATTTTATAAATATAATAGTAAATTTATTAATTTATTTTTTATACTAATTTTAACACTATAACTCGTTTAAATTTTAACTAAACTACACTTTAATTTGAATTACTATAGATTTAAACATAATTAAGAAATTATCGGCTCCGAAGTTTCTAAACTAAGAGATAAGAATTTTGGTCATGAGAGCCGTTTCACAGGATGTTGAACGGAAAAACCGCGTGTGAATATATGCATACATATATATGTATGTATTT
>NW_018022897.1:0-17201 GCF_002006095.1 Pseudomyrmex gracilis | reverse complement strand
TTTTATCACGTGACTAAATTTTGAATATCTATGACAACATATCACCTTATCTCTCAGTTCGTGTCTACACTCAATCACGACACAACGAAATAAGTAATAGACATTATTCATGCTGAAGTGTTAATTGTTATTTTGGTAAGAACGTTGCTTTATATTATTCCATTTAATTGTAATTAATGCCTTATGTACCGTTTGAAGAAAATATTTTTTTGTAAAATCATTTGTATTTTATATAGTTAGCTCATTCGACAGAAGATGACTTAAATAAAAGTCGAAACGTTTCGAGACACAGATACAGTCTTCATTATTGCACCTAAGTTCCTGCATTTGGTTAACAGAAGCCCATCACTCAACACAATTGAATTTTATAATACGAACCCGAGAAAGTCCTCAATACTCTCGCAAATTTTAAAAAATAAAAAAATTTAGGTTATAAAAACGTCGGTTTACAGGTCTCTATAGTCGGTATCTAGTACCGCCTTAAGATGTTAGACTAACAAAAAAAGTCCGTCGCAAATGCCATTTAGCAGCTATGCTGTCGGGTAGCTGGCGCCATCTCTCGGGACCCAGTCGAAAAACAAGGATAGATGACATGAGAGAGACAAGGATAGACGTATGTCTTTCTCTTGTGATGTAAAGTTTGGGAACTATGTAGTGCTTTGTGCATAATGTTTTGACAGAAAAGCTAACTTGTGTTTGTATTGTAAATTACAGTTTGAAGGTTTTCTCTTACTACAGACTTTAAAAATGTTGTTTTACAGTCGTAATATTCTTACAAGTTATATTTGTCACTGCAGGGTGTGCATTGTGATATATAAACTTTTAAATCTGTAGAGTATAATAAAAGGTAGTCAATTTTCTTGATAAACAATGTTTTTGTTTCAGACACATTTATTGGCTGCAGTGATTTTTTAGACTGTTTTCTTTTATTTTGGAAAACCGTTTTTTTCTTCTTTGTGCACTAACTTTTACAAAATTTCTAAATCTGCAAGTGTACTAGTTTAATGATGAAACAAGACGGTTGAGCATCCTCTTAACCGAACAAAGACTAAGTCGCCTTGTATTTTTCCAAAAATGAAAAATATGGTTTCAGCTTGTCCGTGTCCGACATGACGTTAATTGAAATGCTTTGTAATTCCGTTTCCGAGATGATTTGTGTATCATCTCTGAAACGGAAATCTCTTGAAAAAGGAAGATTCTGTGTCCAAGACTTTTTGACATTTTGCCAATTGAAATTGTGGTGTCAATTCTATGCTGTGTAACTACTGAAATAATTCTCCACGTGACGATTAATTTGATTTTTGTGTTCGGAAACCTTACTCTTGAGTTGTCTCATAGTCTGACTCACATACGAAGCATTGCAATAATTATATTGCAACGTACAAACTACGTTTTTCGCTCAATATCTACAGGATCTTTGATATTTTTGATAAATCAATTCGATTTATTGAGACTTCTATAAGCTAACATATTTCCATCTTTCGTTTTCAACGATTTTGAAAGTGTGTGCAATATTTTATTAATAAAATGTACAACGAAATAATTTTTAACGGTTTTTGAAGTTGTTGTGCACTCCAAACTGTCCGATATTTCGTTAATTTTGTTCGCAATCAGATATTTTATCCGGTCATTGATGACTTTAAAAATTATTACAGATAGTTGTTAGAAATGAGGATGTTAATTACAAATTTTATATTTTTTACCACAACAATTTTTAAACAATGACATGCTTACTAACTCTAGGATTAAATTGAACAACTCTTGGTTTGTTAATTTGACAGACAAACCGATCCCAAGTCAAGTCACAGAGCTCATACAATTAGGTGAACGTTTCTCCTATTAGACATAATAAAAACAAATCAGTAATCGAAACGATTAAAGACGTTGAAAACAACATACATCAATTTGATTCAAAAACTAATGCTAATATTCGTAATTACACTAGCAATTATTTGGATGCGTTTGTCAGACATGAGATTGGTTTGACTGCTTTAGAGAAAGACCTGTTAGTTAAATCCAACTCTGTTAAAAATTTTTTCCATAAAAACCCTGAGGTCATTTTCACTAGAGCAGACAAGGGTAATACTACTGTAGCGTTGTCTAGAAATTCTTATATTTCAAGCATTAATTCTTTATTAAATGATCAAAACACCTACGTTGTGATTAATAAAATCCATTGAAAATTAAATCAGATCTCAATGACATATTAACATGTTGGTTACACAGGGGTTTTATTGATGACAATAAAAAAAGATTTCTTAGTGCGGGTGATGCATTGCTTCCCAGAGCATATGAAGTCCCCAAAATCCATAAGATAAATCACCCGTTCAGATTAATCGTGTCTACCATAGATAGTCCATTACATAAGATCTCACTCTATCTTCATAAAATACTATATGAAAATATTCCTTTTTCTCCATTTCATATAAAAGACAGTTTCCATCTTTATAACACAATTTCTGGTTTAAAAATCGATAATAACTACATCATTTGCTCACTTGATGTAACATCATTATTTACAAACGTTCCAACGGACTTAGCATTAGATGCTGTCTCTTGAAGATGGAAATACATCAAACTAGGTACTAAGATCAGTTTACAAGAATTCATAATTGCATTACAATTCATAATGTCATCCACATACTTCACTTTTAACAATAAAAAGTTTACAAACAAACTTTTGGTACACCAATGGGATCCCCCTTATCACCCATAATTGCAGATATTACATTACAAGACCTAGAATTAAAAGCATTAAACTCATTAAAATTCAATATTTACCTTTTTATTTTAGATATGTGGATATTATTCTTTCCATCCCAATGAACCAAATCAATACTGTGGTTGACACTTTTAATTCTATACACAAGAGATTGAAATTTACTCATGAGTTACAGGATAACAATAGAATCAGCTTTTTAGATTTGAATATCGTCCTTGAGAATGGCATCATAGTTTGTGATTGGTATCACAAACCCACCTTCTCCGGACGTTATTTAAATTATCTCTCACAAAACCCTAAATGCCACAAAACCGGTACCATATACACATTAGTCGATAGAACAATCTTACTTTCCGACCCATCATTCCACCAAAACAATCTATTGGAAATCATACAAATTTTGATCAATAATAATTACCCTTTAGATTACATCTTCACATCCATCAACAATAGACTTACAACATTATTTTCCACTAAATTAAATCAACTTAATAACGACACATTAGTTAATGATACACATGACAAAACCAAATTCTTTGTTGTTCCTTTCCTCCCTATTCAACAAACTCACAACCACAATTCATTCAACATCAATATTCCTAATACAAGATCATCATATAGAAATCTTAACCAACAAAAAAGTTTATTAAAACACACAAAGATCCATTAACAACTTATCAGCAGAAGAATGTTGTATATGAAATATCCTGTGATTCTTGTGAGTCTTCATACATAGGTCAAACTAAAAGACAACTCTGCACAAGAGCAAAAGAACACAAAAATAATGTCATAAAACTCAATAAAAATTCAGTACTAGCAGAACATCATTTACAAACAGGCCATAATTTCCAATGGGACTCCATACGCATATTAGACCATGAACTGAATTACAAGAAACGTCTCACATCAGAAATGTTACATATTAAATTACTTAAAAACAGTATCAATAAAATGACCGGATCTTCTGGACGATGCATATTTGCCCTTATTGGAGAACATCAATAAGTAACATTTCTATGTGCTATCATGTAAATGAAACTTAATCACTATAACATTGCTTGTTGTCATCTGACTACTTTATTGTTGACTACACAATCCGTCTGACAACATCCATTTTAACACATTGACGTTTTTACTTTTCGTTGTACGTTATTATAATTTGTTTAAGACTAAAGGTATTTTTATTCGTTTTTGATTGTTTTTTCATCTATTATATTTTTTCAAATTACGCATTATTTATATCTGTTGCCAAATTATGTATTATAATTGTAATATGCAGACACTGAAGAGGACTAAAAATATAGTCAAAACGTTTGAAATACAGTTACTCATGTTTGGATTATTTACACCTTATATTCAAATACACGTTCAGTAAAGCTCTTACAAAGATTTTTACAATCATCTCATTGGATTTACCAATTCTGAACCGGAGGCATCCCTCACTTTTTGAAATATTTATATTTTTTGCTTGAAACACAGGGTGGGACAACAACAGAGCTCTACTATTCATACACAAGCTTGGTATTGCCATTTCCCTATATGGTTTTTTATGTTTTTTCAAAACGTGTAGGCAAAGGGAGAAGCTCTCTCTCTCTCTCTTTGCACTCCTTCTCCAAAAAACCTAATCTAACCTTTTTTTACGAGGAAAAATGTCTTGTGCACTTCTCCTTAGGGAGAGAGCGGAGAAGTGTAGGATTCGCACCCACTAAAACCCCTCGGTGGCCACCATCAAAGGTGCGGGAGAGATCTCTGGAAAGCCTGGAGGCAATTTTCTTCTACAGGATCTCTTCCATTGTCTCGAAGCCCGTGATGGACTATCGGCTTGTGGTGGAGCTTCAGCTTCTCTGTGGCGAAAAGAAGGACCACAGTTTCTTTCTGCTATCAGTGGGGCTACGTGCAATAAGAAGTGTGAGTCCCCGTTCACATCTCTCGTGTATTTACGGCGTCAAATTTCTGAAGGGAGACGCTTCCCTGAACTAAAGTTGCAATGCCCAGATTTAAGACTGGGCGCGCAGATTCCCCCTTGATAATAGGGGTCTTCCCATCCCGAAAGACTACCAATCCTTCAAGGATAGGGGCTCCGGCCAGTGCTTTTTAGGCTTCGAGGGACTTCCCAGTAGGGCAGCAAAAGCACTCTTCGTCCGCTGAGACTTGGTCCCCGGAACCGCTTTCTTCTTAATCTCCGCTGCCGCCGTCTTCTTCGGTGCGACTAGCACCAGAGAACCGGGCGCGACTCCGACGCTTTTCGACAGGCTGCGCCTCCGGTGTCGTGAGCGGCAAGTATTGGTTCTATGCAAAAAGTGCATAGAACATAAATGATATATTTTTTCAAGAGCTACAACTTTTATTTGAAACATTTTTTGTGTCATGAATATTTATCAAAATACCGTTAAAAAAGCGATAAGTTTTGAGTTTTTTTAAATTTTGACTTTAAACATGACTTTGTCGGTAATTTTCATTATCACATTCGTAATCAGCGCACTAAAATACAGTAGTATACTATTGACAGCAAAATCGGTGGGTTCCGCTTTTCAGAACTTCACCCAAAGTTTTTGCATATTATAATATTTGTTCCTTTGAATCAATCAACTTTTCTCTTTGCTATCTTTTTGTATCATTACAAACAACGAAGATATTCTAAATGATTGAGTTAGAGTAAACACCCTACATGTGTGTGTATATATTCAGATATTGATATTTTAAAACTATGAAATAATTTTAAAAAATTATTCTATTATTAGATTTAAAAATTATTAATAAAAAATATAAACTATAAGTATATGTATATGTAGTTATAAAAGCCGTTTGCTAGATGGTGTGGAAATATGCGTGTACATACATGTATATATATATATACAGGGTGTCCCAGAATTGCCGTACAATCTCTCGTAGGCAGATAGAAGGAGTAAAACTGAGTCAAAAAGTCCTGAATCATTTTTTTCTATTATTTATAATAAAAGAGTAATTATTAAGTAAATCAGGCCAATCAGCGCAGACCTTTAACCAGGCGCACGTCAGTGAGCGCTCACACATACCAGGCGCGCGGCTCACTGACGTGCGCCTGGCTAAAGGTCTGCGCTGATTGGCCTGATTTACTTAATAATTACTCTTTTATTATAAATAATAGAAAAAAATGATTCAAGACTTTTCGACTCAGTTTTACTCCTTCTACCCGCCTACGAGAGAGTGTACGGCAATTCTGGGACACCCTGTATATATATACGTGTAAGTTTTACACATGAATTTTTGAATTGAGATTTCAATTCTTAAATTCATATAGAATGATATATTTGCATCTCATATATAAGAGATCCCGCTAACTATACCCTCCTAACTAATTTTAAAATATTGCGAATAAAATTTCTCGGCCCGGAGTCAAACCTGGAATCACCGGCTTTCCGTGCTCTCATGACCATATATACATATACTTATAGTTTGAAAAACTTCAGAGAAAATATTGTCTATTAATTGTTAAAAAAATACAGTTTGGTATTTACAAGTCATGTGTCTCTATCTCTATCTCTCTATTTTCCTCTTTTTCTGTTCAAAATGTATAATTTTCACTTGAGCATAATTCACATCGCATCAGCGCTCACCTTCAAAAGATAACGCATTGAAAACGGTCAGACTAACACTGCTATAATATTGCATAGAAATTCGTTACGTTGCGATACGTTTGACCTAATTTCATCTATTAATTAGCACTCCAAAGCACGATTTTCACTCGAAAATCAGAAAGCCATGCGCGCGCTCCCGAACACGTCTCGTGGCGCATAATTAACGGAGACTCTCGATGTCTTCGGAAAGAGAAACGCTGTTGCTTTTAAAGTCGAGTCGCACACCGATCGCACACTCGTGCGCTCTCGACCGTTTTTTCGAAGGTTCACCGGTTAATACGCGCGTACTACACGACTGTAAGTGACCTTTTGAAATCTGTCTCTAAACATGAATAGCAGACTCAATAAAAGCAACACGTTTTTTCCAACCGCACGATACACTTACTGCACTTTTTCGATCCGAAGGATTTGTGCGATCGAGTTTAATCGCTTCTTTCATATTCTGTAAGCCGATTGTTTCAATTGCCGTTCACTATTGCACATTCTCGATGTTTGGTCAACGCGTACTTTGACAAACTGTCTAAGCTTATTGTCTCTTTTTGAGCTTGTTTTTTTAATACACCATTTTTAATTTTAATTCTAAGAGAAATTTTTTATCTGAGTATACGTTGCGTTTGTTCCTTTATACATTTCATAAATTATTTGTTCGCTTAATATTGATACCATTCAATTCCACTTTTACAACTTATTATTTAAATGATCGCAATTACAGAGATCCGTGCAATGCCCTGTAATATAGAACGCGAACAATTTGCATGTCAAGAAGTCAGACGGCTTTATAATCCCCTTACCTGTTTCCCTCGCATTGTAATTCTTAGGCGTAATACCTTGAAGCTTGCACTTGATGTAAATGGAATGCAATAGTGCGTATCACGAGAAATATTCATTCCACGAATCATTATTCCATTCACTAAGGTTCGACTTGCAGAAGCTACGTTTGGAATTTTTACGCGTGGTGATGGGAAAGAAAGAAAACACACTTCAATGAAGTTTGTTAAAGGCCACTGTATATGATACTCATCAAAAGTGCGCGCAGTAGATATCGATTTGCACGCTTCCTTAAAAATATAATTTAATGTGATGCCAATATTCAAAGTGAAATACATAGAAAAATATATGGTAAAAATGCAGTTATAGGCACTATCCGATTTTAACAATTTTGACATATATTATCAAGGTTATCCTGAGTAAAAAATTGTGAAGGTTTTAGTTAGCGGTTGTTATTCATTGAAAAGTTATTGAAAAAGATTTGAAAATTGGGATGTAATTATTTCTCATTAATTGCTTATTTGGCAAGAAAATACAACGTGAAAATTTGGAATACTGTAAACCCATGTGGAACCACCCTTTGCGTGGAAAGTGTGTACATAGAAGCAAGTTCCTTTTGTGGGAAGGTTTCATCATCAAGAACTAGACACATAGATTCGGATTGAGTATTGCTTTACGTGGAAAGTTGTAAATTTATGTAAAATCTTGCCTCGATTTTAGTCGTCACTTGTAGCAAGATTTTTTACGGTTTTCAACTTTCTACCCAAAGCGAAATTTGATCCACACCTATATGTCTAGTTCCTGCTAGTGGAGCTTTTCCATAGGGGAGATCTGCCTATACGTACATACTTTCACTACTCAGGAGAATGCTCTTTACAACATATGTCAAAATAAAAGTTATTGGACCTTAATCCCGTTTACAATACCACAGTCACACAAAAAAAATTTTCTGGCCTAGGAGTTAGACCATGTTTACTATATGTTTTTGGGGTCGCTAAAATCGAATCCGAAGTCCATTTGATCCTATCACGTTAGGTTTTGAACATAACCTCAAAAAACCCTATAATTCAAGCCCAATTAGCCCTTTATACCTAATATATTAAACCAATTAACTCTATAACCTCTCAATCTTATAATCCTGAACCCTTTAACCCCTTAATCCTTTGACCTCAAATTCCAATAACCCTATAACTTCGTAAACTCGTAACCTTATATCGTATGCTCAGAAAACAAATGTGGAACCGTCGGCATTAGCGTTACCCAATGTACACCACGAAGAGGTTGCACAAACGGATTTTGTACATTATATAGCCCTTATAAGAGTTGTTTTGAAAGTGAACTGATGAATAAATAAATAAATAAATACATAACAAATAATTAAAAGTTATTAGCAAGAAGAGATAAAAAATTCATGAAAGTGAATACAAAGGATTTAACCTAACCTAACCTAACCTAACTTAACCTAACGTATAATACGCTTCACGTCGACATACCTATATTTCTTGGACAGAAATGAAATTTTATGGTGTGAATCTGACAAAAATGCCAAATTCTTGGATTGCACGAACGAGACCCAGCAAACACAAAATATAACTGTACATAACATGGGAGTTCCTTAGGAAAATTTACTTTAAAAGACTTCAAAAAAAAACTTCATAAAAACTTCAAGTTTACTTAGGAGTAAGTTGGAACAAGTTTACTTCAAACTAAACAACTTAAAGTAACTTTTTAGTTGCTATTGAAGTTAACTTAAAGTTTTTCTTTGAGTTTACTTGAAGTTAACTTGAAATTTTTCTTGAACATTATTTAATTTTTTGAAAGATTCTTAGGGTTTGACATTATAGATAGTAGGCCATTTTGCTCTCATTTTTGTGAAACGCTTTGCAACTTACAATCTAAAGAAAGATTCTATCTAGAATCCAAGTGGAATTCCTTACTAAATAAAAACAAGTACCAATGGCATATCTTCTTTGGGAGAGGAATTAATTCAAGATTTCACTCAATTTAACCTTTGAATGCCCGATTCATCTCGCCGATCGACCGATGAACTCCGGTGTAAAGGACCAAACTTGAAAAAACCCTAAGCGTAATGGTGGGATTTGAGGAATTGACTCGAGACCTTTATATTCACAGCCCGTACACTCAGTCCGCGAGACCACTTGTTTCTTAATAAATCGTAACTATTTTTATCAACTTAATCTCAAGCTATCTTAAACATTTCGATTATTATATAGTTAAATTATTATTTTAAAATTATTGCAGTGCAATATGGATACCCTGCAACAATGGATAAAAATATTTCTCTTATTATTGTTAATTTAAAATACATTTTTACGACGCGAACAAATTTTGTGTTGATATATTTGCTGATTATATTGTTCAACATAGTTTTAGGACCTGAATATACAAAGAGTTTTCTAATAATATTTGGTCGCTGAAAACGAATCCGGCGGCGAAATTAGCTTACTACCTGCTATCATGTAAGGTTTCTGAAAAACTTGAGGTTAAATGTGTTAAAATTAGCACTTTTGGCCATAGTTACCAGTTTTTGCGACGAACTAAATGTTTTTTTTTTTAATTTTACTTACGTCACATTAAAATGCTATTTTTTATCTATAATATGAATTTATATTTAGTACGCTACGTTTTTTATATACATAATTACCATATTATAAATCATTAAATTGAATATAAATAAGATTTTTGTTAGACAAGAACGTAGTCACGCACTTTGGCATGTTACTTATCTCATGAAATTGTTTATTTCTTACTATTTTAATTCAAATAAACTTATATTACATTTATAAGGAGTATCAATTTATACAACTGATTTATAATATGGTATTTATGTGTGTGTTTAGAAAAAAATTGTGTCCTAATAAATTCATATTATAGATAAAAGATAACAGATGTGGTGTAAATAATATTACCAATTTACTTTGACGACAAAATAATAGTAAATATAACCAAAAACGCCAATTTTGGCACATTATCTTACTAGCAAACAAACTTTCAAGTAAACTTGTAAGTCTTCTGAAAGCTATGAGCAGCTTAGATTACTAACAACATTTGATATATATAAACTTCAAGTTTTCCAAAAACTAAAAGAATCTTAGTTAATCTACAAAACTAAAAGTAAACTTTAAGTTTTCCAAAACTTAAAAAAATCTTAATCTACTTCCAAACAAAACTAAAAGTAAACTTCAAGTTTTCCAAAACTTAGAAGAATCTTAATCTACTTTCAAACAAAACTAGAAGTAATCTTCAAGTTTTATAAGCTATTTAGTAAACTTCATTAAAAATGTTTGGCAACTTTGGAGAAACTTCAAGTTAACTTGATGGAATCAAAGTAAACTTCAGGGAAACTTAAAGTTTTATAAATTAATTAGAAACCTTTAAAAAACTTTGAGAGCATTAAAACAACTTTAAGTTAACTTAATAGAATCAAAGTAAACTTCAAGTAAACTTAATGAAATCAAAGTAAACTTCAAGTATACTATAGGATTTTAAAGTTACTTTAAAAAATTTTGAAGTAAATTTTCCTAAGGGGTAACATATAATGTAACAGTTGTTATACTTGATTTATATTAGGATTATATAATTTTCTCTTATTTATGCAATATAACTTTCTAATGAAATAACTATATAGTTTGTTACTTACTGGCAACAACAAGATAACAATAATGTATCAATAATTCGCTCGTGAAATTGTCAAAAAAATTAAGTTGAAAGGCCAATACGAGCAGTAAATATAAGTTGGTCGTGTATCAAAGACAGTCACACTGTTATATACACTGAAGAAAATTCAAACCGGTAACCGAAACGTCTGTTTATTTAATAAAGACTGTCTTTGATACACGACCAACTTGTATTTACTGCTCGTATTGGCCTTTCAACTTAATTTTTTTAATAATAATGTATATGTAATGTAACATGTTATATGACAAATTCTATGTCTACGTTACTATAATGTGACAATTTATATAGATATGATCAAGTAATTTATTGGTGAATAGAATTAGAAGATTCTATATAAAAAAAGATATGTATGGTTGTAACATATATATTGATTAAAACAAGGATATGATACCTTTAGTATAAACTAGTATAGAAAGTGAAAAAGAACAGTCTCGTGATGTATATTTTATAAACATGTTATCGTCAAAGCCTAAAGCACGGACGTTCTTAGAATTGTCTGGTCAATGCGGAACCAAGCGTCTTGGTCAAAGCTCAAAGATAGACATTTGGGACGAATAAAATTATTTGTTTGTATCTTATATTATCGTAACGTATGGACGGGCACTTCCTCCCCGTAAAAACCTTTTTTTTTTTACTTAGAGGAAATCCTTTATGGATACCCTGGCCTCGGGGGAGATGGCCAGGGTTATTTGGGAGTTCATCCCGCGAGATGAGGGAGATATACCCACTAAAACCTCCAAGGTGCCCGCTCAGCCAGTCTGAGGGAGGGACTCGGAACCCCTGGTAAGGACTATGCCGGGACCTTCCTTCGGGTTATTCTGACTACTGGGAGGGGAGAATGTTCCACGTTCTCCCCTCTGTCAGTCTCTGCTTTGACGACGCAATGAGACACACGCCGCCGCGTCGTCCCCACTCGGGACCGCGTGCAGGACATTTGCGGGGCCCCCACCCCAACCTGTCACGATCCCCGGGGCAGAATTCCCTCTGGGTGGACGGTTCCACCCAAGGGCTGCCGCGCTTCTCCGCAACGTTTCCCTGTTGGGAGCGGCGAGCTACTCAGGGAACCCGACTTCCCCACGAGTCCGCCGCCCCGACTCCCCTCTCCACACACTTTGATAGGGGAGGGGAATTACTGTCATTGGGGCCTTTGACCCCGAGGACGAGCGCGGGGAACGGGCGCCCTGTCGCCCGCTCGCGCCCGCTCCCTCTCCCTCTTTGCAGCCACCTTCTGCTCCATCACCGCGGAACAGAAGGAGACTACGGCTCCCCACTCGTCTTCGTCCCTGGAGACCAACGCCCTCATCAGGCCCTTCAGGGACAGCTCTCGTGAAAACCTAATCTAACCTAACTAATCTATTCTATATGTCATTACGATACCGTAGCGTACGATAAAAGTACGCTAAAATAAAAAAATAAAAAAAAAACTATTTTTACTTTGACCAAGACGCTTGGGTGTTTCGCGCATTGACTAGTCAATCTTAAGAACACCCGTGCTTCGAGCTTTGACCATTTTTTTAATAGTTATATTACTATTTTATAACAAATAAAAGAATACTTATATAACAATTTTATTAACAATTAATTAATTTATATCGCAGTTATATACCATTTTAGTAATCTATATAATTGTTATATAACCTTTCAGTTACTACTGCAACAGTAATATAACATTTTAGTAACATGTTATAGTCAGATTATATAATTGCAATTTGGTATAAGTGGGAAATTACAACTAACGTGAACGTTACATGTAACAAACACGTTATATTACTTGGTACTTTCCGTTTCATTACGGCAATGTTACGTTTATGTATCTGTGTTTGCTGGACAAATATATTAAATACATTGCGCTCTGTAGTACATTCTGTTTTAATGTGAAAATCTTGCCTTCAGCGACAACTGCATTAATTTTTTTTAAACTCGTTTTTTTTCTTCGGTAAGATTGCGGTAAGACTCACGTGTAAATTTAAGAAGATGCTAAACCAGCGGCTTAACAGCTACTTTGCTGCTACACTGTCCAGTAGATGGTGCCCTCTATACAAGAATAGACTCTATACAAGTATATTTCTTTTTTTGTCTCTCGTTCGGTTTGCCCGTCTGATAGTGGAGAGGATATGCATGTGACTGTCTGTTTGTGTGCGTATCCTTCCTACTATCGTATATGCTTCATTAGAAGATCTAACTATTCTCGTAAACTAGACGATAAAATCACATTTCGAGAGTTCCATTATATTCTTTTATGTCATCCGCTTCTCGGTCTAGTGCCTGCATATTCATACAATGTCTAGAAATGGTTTAAAAATAGAAAAATATGATCAAATGATAGTAAAAAAGTGTAACTTTTGGTCCTTTTCAATAGTCAAAGTGTTACTCCGAAATGTGTTTTTTTACGTTCTTTATTTTTAAAACCGTTTTTGGTTTAATACAGTAAATAATGCAATTAGTTAGATCTACTAAAATGACGTATTCCGTTAATAAAACAGAGCGGTTCAGCATTCTCTTAAATTCTAACGCTGAGATTTGTGTCACGTTCTTGGAGAAATCGTCGATCATTTTGTAGGTTTGGCAAATGTTAAAACGCGACGCGCTATTGGTCTTTAATTTTGCGATTATCCGTTCAACTGCAATCCAAATCGAAGATACTCTCTTCTATTTTTTTTCCGAGTTTCTTTCAGCTCTTTCTTTATCCAACTCACCCGATCTTGTGTTTCTTCCCCGCGCTGCTCATTATCGTAATAGAGAATAATTTCTCAGAACCCGATCTTGACGGCGATCCGTCCACGGAGGATTAAAGTTGGCTTGAATCAAATACAAAAGATAAAAGGAGAGCATAGTGAGTGACAGGGACAAGAAAGAGGTAGAAAAAAATTTTACGGAAATTGAGGAATAACGATCTTCGAGAATGGAAAGGACGGAAAAGTATTTTGTTACCTTCTCGAGTTTCTCAATTTTTTTATATTTTTAGATCGACTATTAGTCGTATCCGAGTGATGTAAGAATTCTTTGTACTTGCTCGCATAGCAATAAAGCGATTTTAATTAGAATAACTTTGATATATGAGTTGCATCTATCGAAAACGTATCAAATCAAGAGGCACGATAGTGCCTCGCGCCAAGTTCATAGTATTTACAATGTTACAAAGACAAATGAAAAAAAAACTATATTAATAAAAATTTTATACTGTCTGTTATTTAAAAAAAATTATAAATACAAAATTTTTATTTTTTGAACTTTAAAAAATCTTTTTAAAATCTTGCATTTTTGCCATATATCTATAGGAATGAGTTATATGGCATGTATGAATAGGATATATGACTCAGTAGTAGTAGTAGATTGTTTATTGATTCTCCTAAGAGGATTACAATTTTATACACAATATCCATTTTACAAACTAAACTTACTAATTTACAAACTAACTTAATTTATATACTACTAACTATACTTCTATACTACTAACTTTATATACTAACTTACAACTTAAATTGCTACTCTAACCTAACTTTGCCACCCACACATATGTCATCTATCCCTAACGAGGAACCTCCGTTTCCGCTAGCAATAAAAACTCTTTTATACAATGTTTCATACATTCTCTTCTCACTCCTCTTTCCGTCTTTAATCGCGATCATTCTCTCTCTCACTCATTCCTTTCTCTCATGTCTTTCTACCTGAATATCGTCATATTCTTCAGCCATTCTTCCCCCTCTCTCTCCTTTTCCCATACGACTCATACTAAAATATATAACACTTTTTTCTTCTAACAACATCTTCCAGTATTTACTTATGTAAAACACATTAAAACATTATACAAGGTGCTCGCAAAGTGCCAGACCCCGTAAATAACTTTTGAACGAGTAGAGATAATTGAATAAAATTTATAACATTAAAGAGGACATTTATGGCATCAAAAGAGTTATCCTTTGACATAAGAAGCAACAACTCCTCACCCCCGAGGGCGCGGTGAAGCACAGGTCAAAAATCTTAAATGGCATAAGAGATCAAATGATAGTTTGTTTAAAAGGTCTTTGAAAGAAAATTTTGACCTGTGCCTTACCACTGCGCTCCCGAGAATGGGGACTTATTGTCCCTTATGCCAAAAGATAACCCTTTTGATGCTATAAATGTCTCCAAATTTTATTTAATTATCTCTACTCGTTCAAAAGTTATTTAGGGGATCCGGCACTTTACAAACACCCTGTATGTTAACATTAGGCATTATTAAAAAATAATAGTAGACAAAAGTGACAAAATTACGAAAGAATGCTAAGGTTAGCTAGCTAGATAATAGTGTAATACTAGAGCACAAGCGCTGTATTATGAGGCATATTCTACACATTAAAACTGCAGTACATCTTAAATTGGTAAGATATAAAACTTTTTGCTGAATAGAGAATACAAAAACTATGTGCTTTTTGCTATATTCTATTCTTTTCTACTTTTTTTACACTTACATATCGCAAAATAACCTCAAAATGTTTTATAAATCTTGTAGTAATCATTTTACGTATCTGTAAAACATCTGTAAAGTTGTGCTACTTATCACGCTGATAAATCAATCAAACAGACAATGATTTTGCTAATAGTAACAATAAAAAGTTGAAATTACAACACAATACTAACGTAACAAAGTAGTAAACATCCTCTTAAAAGGATGCTGAGCGCATAGTTGCAAACTCGAGCCGGCTAGCACCGAGAGCACCGAGGTGTTGGGAGCCACTGGGAACACGCACACAAGCGAGAACCGCCATCCGTGTGCGTGGAACCGCCATCCGTGTGCGTGCCCTCTATATAAGAATAGACGTATGTCTCTTTTCTTGTCTCTCTCGTTCGATTCGCCCGTCCGATAGTGGAAGGGATATGCATACGTTCGTGACTGTCTGCTTGTGTGCGTATCTTACCTACTATTGTATGTGCTTCATTTAGAAGATTGGGCTATTCTCGTAACCTAAATAAAATCACATTCTGATAGTTCCATTATATTCTTTTATGTCATCCGCTACGCGCTGGTGACTGCATATTTATACAATGCTTAGAAATTGTTTAAAAATAAAAAAGTATGATCAAGTGATAGTAGGAAAGTGTAACTTTTGATTCTCTTCAGTGGTCAAAGTACTAGAGCGCGATGTGTTTTTTTACGTTCTTTACTTTTGTAAAAGCCTTTTTTTATTTGATACAGTAAATAATGAGATTAGTCCAATCTACTAAAATGACATAGTCTGTCGATAAAACAAGAATGTTCTGTTGTGTCGTCCTGCCGTGCCAATATTTTTTTGTACAGACGGCGTCAAAAATTCGCGGAATAGGCGCGGGTATCGGAGGGCAAGCGGGACGGTTGCTCGTAGCGCCAGCAAGCGCCGTACAAACTAAATAGTAGGAATTGGTTGTTTGCAACTACGTCGTGTCGATAATGTAACTGCTCTTCTTTTCAATTTTCTTCTCAAAACGTAAAACTATTGGCCATTTACTAAATATCTAACGTTAACAAATAACATGTATATGTATATATGTGTGTAATAAATAAAATTATAATGTCTCTGGTATATTGAAAAAACGTATATTGTAAGTCTTTAAAAAATTTTTTAAAAACGTTTAAAAAATTATATACTATTATATATAACCACTAAATAACTACAATTATATTAGATTATTATTATATTATATTATATCTATATATTTTGTGTATTGTATTTATTTAGTGGCTATATATAATAGTATATAATTTTTTAAACGTCTTTAACCCCTTCCCGTACTTTAGCGAGTCAGACTCGCGATGAAGATTTTTGCCCAAACATGAATATCGCGAGTCTGACTCGCGAACAGTTACTTGGGCCAAACATAAACATCGCGAGTCTGACTCGCGAACAGTTACTTGGGCCAAACATAAATATCGCGAGTCTGAGTCGCGAACACATACTTGGGCCAAACGTAAACATAACAAGCCGTATTGCGACTGTTTACAAGCATCAGTCTGGTCTGTTTAGCGCGCGTCAATGCCTACCGCTTGGGCCCGAGTTTCGTCGAGCTAAATGGCACGGGAAGGGGTTAAAAAATTTTTTAAAGACTTACAATATACGTTTTTTCCATATACCGGAGACATTATAATTTTATTTATTACACACATATATACATATACATGTTATTTGTTAACGTTAGATATTTAGTAAATGGCCAATAGTTTTACGTTTTGAGAAGAAAATTGAAAAGAAGAGCAGTTACATTATCGACACGACGTAGTTGCAAACGACCAATTGCTATTATTTAGTTCGTACGGTGCTCGCTGGCGCTACGCAGTGTTGTCGCCATATATATAATACTTCTATATTGCTAGTACGGTGCCGACCTGAAGTCCAAATGTTACGGTGCAGACATATATGTAATACTCCTATATGGCTAGT
>NW_018022896.1:6821-17074 GCF_002006095.1 Pseudomyrmex gracilis | reverse complement strand
CGGTGGTCAATCGTACCGTGGTCAATCGTACGGTGGTCAATCGTACGGTGGTCAATCGTACCGTGGTCAATCGTACCGTGGTCAATCGTACGGTGTTAAATTCTTCGCGTCAAATAGAATGTGGTCAATCGTACCGTGGTCAATCGTACGGTGGTCAATCGTACCGTGGTCAATCGTACCGTGGTCAATCGTACGGTGTTAAATTCTTTGCGTCAAATAGAATGTGGTCAATCGTACCGTGGTCAATCGTACCGTGTCGAATCGTACAGTGTGCTATTCTTGCGGTGTCCAATCGTACTGTGGTCAATCGTACCGTGGTCAATCGTACGTGTCTAATATTACGTGTGCAATCGTACTGTGTCCAATTGTACCGTGGTCAAATGGACGTCACCCATTTGATTCTTGTGTTTTGTAATTCTGGTTTTTAATTTCCTCTTGGTCTGGCCCACATAAGAAGCATTGCAAGAAGTGCACTCAAGGCAGTAAACTAAATTCTTATTTTGTTTTTTCTTTAATGGATCTTTAACAGCTTTAATAAAAATGTCAAGTTTGTTAATACTACGGAAAGCTAAAGAGACATTAACTAAAGATTTTATTGACCTTGACATAGAGTCGGTAAGATTATTAATCGAAACGTTTAGCATGTTTAAATAAAGATTCTTGTTCATAGATCAACATCTAGTATTTCACTCCGTATCGGCCCTTTCTGCACATATATATATTTTTTTAGAATATTTTAATTATTTCCAGTTAGAACTTAGACTATTTTAAATTCATCGTGTCGGAACTTAGGATGTTTCTGTCATTACGAACCGGGACTTAAAACATTTTACTACGTTCGGATGTAGAATTAAACTATTAGAGTAAGAATGTTGTAGTATTGATAAGTTTTCTTAAGTTTAGAACGGGTGTTTTTTTTGTTTATAAATATATACATACATTTATACATAAATATATGTATACGCAATTCTTGTTTTTTTAATTCTACTTAAATTATTTAGGTATTAGTTAGATTCTGGCTTCTCACGCGTTAGTCCTATTCTGAAGACAAGAAATGTGCTCACGAAAGCACGCTTGTCGTTTTCTTCCGTTCTGTAGAAAAGAAAGGTGCTCACGAGAGCACGCTTGTCATTTTCTTCCGTTCTGAAGACAAGAAAGGTGCTCACGAGAGCACGCTTGTCATTTCCTTCTGTTCTGTAGACAAGAAAGGTGTTTACGAGAACACGCTTGTCACCTCTTTTCAAGATGTAAGAGTAAGAGAGGTGCGATTTAATTGCACGCTTACTCCGTGTATTTGTTCCCAAGAGACACACCGTCCTGGTATTCTAACCCACCAGAAAATACGTCGTACGCATCGAGGAAGCAGAAACTATCATTTGAGAAATTTGTTAAGGAATTATGCGCGTGATGGACAGTTCGATTTGTAATCTTTAGAAACAACCAACATTCGTTCGACAAACACAGTAACAAACAGTCCGTAACTGTCGGTAATCAGGCACCAGTCGGTAACTGTCAGTAATCAGGCAACAATCGGTACCTGTCGGTAATCACACGACAAGTACAGTGGAGCGCGCCGTTACCCGGGTTTCGCGAATTATTAGTAACAAGTGGTTCACGGGGCGGATTTCGATTATCCGACCCATGTAGAAGTTGATCCCGATTACCCGCAGTAAAACTGTTTATCCGGCTACGGTCCCCCTTGACGGATCCACGGTTCCGGGTGCACATGGAAAAGCGACACAAGGTGTTGTATTCCACTCGGAGATCCACTCACGAGCATTGGTCTAACCGGGCGCCGTCAACAAAGGTCCCGTGCAGAAGACAGTAACCAGCGACGCACATGCAGCACACATAAGCTCACCTATGTGCATCGAACGCTTGCCACCCTTCGGTGAATCCGGCGAGTATATCGAGTTGACGGAAGCGTTCGATTTTTGGCAGAAGTACAATCTTGGCCACTGCCGTCTGGTGGTACTGGCTTATCTTAACCTGTTAAACAACAAGATCTACTGTACGTGGTGTTGTGACCGGGGTTAGGTGATATATTATGTCAAGGACTTACTATTTGTTGTTTATTCACGGTCGCCAGATGTTTTTTCCTCCAAACACCAAGGATGACTAGGGATGATTCCCTCAGGAACGTCCTTCCTGTCGTGACGGGGAAGGGTAATCCAAAATGATTTTGCACAACACAGTACTTATTATTACAATAATATTTATCACTGTTTATTAAGTTTCACAGCAATTATAATATTGCACACGCGTAACGCGTAACTAACAAGCGCATATAATTGTTAACGCTCAACTGAGNCGCGAGAACTCTTTGTTTAAAACACGCATCAACGAAAACCACGTCTTACGTGTTCGGTACCTCGTGTTCGACTGCCGGCACAAGATGGCCGGTCCTTCCTTGCCACCACCTAAAGCGCGGATCACGCGAGAACGNGTCGGTGCACCTTTAGGTGTGTTCTTTTTATCCTGTTCGCGAGACTCAGTTACCTTTCCGACTGGGCGCAGATTAGTCCTTCTTTTTGTGTTCCTCCGCGCTTGTTCAACCCAACGAGCACATTGGAACCTTAACAATTGTTTAAACAAATAAATTTTTTCAAACTATTAATTAACAAACTTCAACCCGGTGGTTATCTTTCTACTCACTCTTGCATACCAAAAACGTTCATAATTTTGATTAACTCCTAACTTTACTTTTTAACAAAATTTTGCAACTTACTATTTTTCTTATGACACATACTTTCCATTTGAAATGCCGAATACTACCACACAACTAATTTTCCTTAACAAGTAACTTTTTCCAAAATTTACAACTAAGCCTTAAAAACCAGTTTACACCAACCTCAGGTTCAGTCCGTTTGCCACCGTGTTGCTTTTACCCCTTAACACCGTGTTTCAATAGAACCACGTGTATTGTTCNTAATTTGTTATAAATACTTTTTTAGAACGCCTTAGCGCCTTATCTGGACTAACTTGCCTCCTCGGCACCTTAACNCAGACTATGTGGGCCCTAGGAACTTTAACCACTCCTGTACCGGAGTTAACAAAAGAAAACGCGCCTAAAGTATTTTCCTAGTGCTCACACACGTTCAAAAACTCAACAAAACTCTCAACGGTCACTTACAAACCTTAACGCTCAAAATAAAANCAGACCGTGACTTACTACGAGTAAAGAAGCAAACACAACTAAAACTAAAAACTAAAGAAAAACTCCATTGCTGAAGTNCTACTTGGCTCGCTGCCACTCGCTCTACACGAAACATTTTACTTAACACTTAAGTAAATTTTTTATATGTTTTCAGGTTACANCCACTGGTCGCTCTAGTCGCAACATTCTCCAACGCTTGAAGACTCTTTTACTTGTTGCGCTTTTTAACTCGCTAAACAAACAACGTGTCCATCTTAAGTGGACACCCGCCATTAGAATGACGCTTAGGACAGGTAATCTTAAAAAACTAGAGATTAACACACAAGGTAAGTATACTTAGGATTACTAAACACAGGTAAGTATAAGTGTAACAGTTTTTTCACTTAACCTATAACTTTTTACATTTTTCTTTTCAGGTAGCTCCAGGATACCCTACTTTGTCCAGAACTTCACTAAGCACCTTTTTGGACCAATACGTGGCCTCTTTGCGCAGCTCGTTCTTCTCATATTGTCTTTGAGCCTTTAACAGTATTTGTCTTTCCGACCTGAAGCTCTGCTCCANACACTGTAACGCCCTGCTCTGCGGACGGGCTTCCGGCTCTGGTGACAGTGTACCCACAAAACCGACGACGTCATGATACCCGAGGCCGTGATAAGCTACAGTATCTCGATCGGGACCCAGCCCACGGATGTGTTGTGCGCCAAGTGCTCGCGTAATTTAACAATATATTGACCGGTAGAAGAGTGCGAGAAGTGCCACTTTGCCTACATTGCTTTCATCGCGGAACACACCGACAATTTTTATACGCTCGAGGACTTTACTGTATACATAATTGACAGCCCTTTGATTTAATCCGGAACAGATATTTCTATCCAAGCTCCCGGTCATATCTACATCCTCCGTCCCGGTAAAGCTCCAGAGTTGACCAAAGAAGGAGGACGTTTGTCCGGCTAATGTAACCGGCCGCAGAATCGTGCCCCGGCCTTTGGGACGTAACAATGTATATTTTTATAAACAAAAAAAAACACCCGTTCTAAACTTAAGGAAACTTATCAATACTACAACATTCTTACCATAATAGTTTAATTCTAAATCCGAACGTCGTGAAATATTTCAAGTCCCTGTTCGTAATGACAGAAATATCCTAAGTCCCGACACAAAAAAATTAAAATATTCTAAGTTCTACCTGGAAGTAATTAAAATATTCTAAGTTGTGACAAGAAAAAATTAAAATATTCCAAGTCCCGACACGAAAAACATTAAAATATTCTAAGTCTTAACTAGAAGTAAATAAAATATTCTAAGTCTCAAAACGATAAATTTAAAATATTGTAAGTTTTAACTGAAAGTAATTAAAATATTCTAAATTTTGACACAAAAAAATTAAAATATTTTAAGTACTAACTGGAAGTAATAAAAAATATTTTATCACCAGCCAATCAGGATGTTTGTCACCAGGCAATCACCCAATTATATGGTTTTACTACTTGTGACCAATTTCTTGAACGAATTGTGAAGGAAGCAACAGTTGTTGCGACTTGTAAGCGTTTAGAGACTTGGAATTGACAAAAAACTGTCTTGACCAATCCGATGATGTTACGGGTTTTTAACCAATTTTTGGCCGATTTGTAGAAAAAGAATTACGGGAAATGACTTACAAGGACTTGACAAGTCGGAATACACGAAAAACTCATTGACCAATCAAATTGGTTGTTACTAGGAAAACGACCAATCAGATTTTGTCAAAGTTTACAACAGGTACAGTTTACTTGTAAGCTAACAAAACGTGTAGTATACGTTAAAAGCCGTTATATGAACAGAATGAATGCAAAACAACAGTGAAAACGACACTTGCAAAATTGGTAGGTACAAAAACGCGACACGGAGTAGTAAATTCTTAAGTTTAGGTGATGTCACAGTGATTTGGACCGTAGCTTAACGTCTTTACGGACTCTTGACAATGGGAGATACTACTGACAATACATGGTAATAACATAAGATAAGAAGAGAAAAAAGAAAAAAAAAAGAAAAAGGTAAATCGGGTCAACCGGGGCTCACCATGTCTACGGACGTGACACTTTATCCCAGCTCCCGGTCATATCTTCATCCTCCGGCCCGGTAAAGCTTCAGGGGTGACCAAAAAGGGAGGGCGTACGTTCGGCAGGTGTAAACGGCCGCAAGACCGTGACCCGGCTTCTAAAACGTAACATATTAGGTAGATTCTGGCTTCTCACGCGTCAGTCCTATACTTAAGACAAAAGAGGTGCGTCACGAGCGCACGCTTGTCGTCTCCTTCCATTCCGTAGACAAGAATGGTGCTCACGAGAGCTCGCTTGTCGTTTCATTTTGTTCTGTAGACAAGAAAAGTGCTCACGAATGCACGCTTGTCATTTCCTTTCATTCTGCCGACAAAAAAAGGTGCTCACGAGTGCACGCTTGTCGATTTCTTTCGTTCCGCAGACAAAAAAGGTGCTTACAAGTGCACGCTTGTCACCTTCTTTCAAGATATAAGAGTGATAAAGGTGCGACTTGATTGCATGCTTATTCTGTGAATCTGTTCCTAAAAGACACACCATCCAGTTACTCCAGCCCGCCAAAGAAAACGTCCCACGCGTCGGGAAAGCAGAAACTATCAGTTGAGAAATTTATTAAGAAATTACGCGTGTGATGGACAATTCGACCCGTTATACTTAACGACAACCAACACCCGGTCGACAAACACGGCAGGACGCGACGTGAACAGACTTTCGCGTTCTACAAATGCAGTAGAACATTTTGCTAGGTCCTTTCCGCGCGTTACTTATAACAAGTATAACAAACGTAGGGAATCATCGCATTATTATTAGACCAAAGTGAAGGTTAATACAACTTAGCAAACCAAGGTTGTTGTACTCGGCAACAACTCCGCCATCAGACCCGCGAGTTAAAGTATATACAGAGAAAAGACGAAAGATGTATTCAGAAAAGAGAACTAAGAATAAGTAATTTCGCTATTTTGGAGAATACATAAGTCGGTAATTCTCTCGGTAACTAAGTCTGTAAGTACATCGGTAATAAAGTAGCGGTCGGTAATCCAAGAGACAGTCGGTAACTGACGGTAATCAGGCAACTGTCTATAAGTGTCGGTAACTGGCGGTAATCACACAACAGTCGGTAATTGTCGATAATTAAACCGCAGTCCGTAACGGTCGGTAATCAAATAACAATCAGTAACTGTCAGTCAAGTCATCAATTCCCGACCAAAATCCTCATTTTCCGACCCGGAAAAGATCAGTCGGCTGACCAAAAATGGAGAACGTACGTTCAACAAGTGTAAACGGTGTCGTTGGGCCGTGACTTTGCGCACTTGGACGGAACATAAAGAAATAAAAATTTGGTGGCAGCGGTGTGAGTTACTGAGGATATCGGGAAAAGAACCGCAAAAAAACAAAACAGGTGTTACGTCCCAGAGACCGGGTCACGGATCTGCGGCCGGTAACACCAACCGGACGTACGTCCTTTTTTTTGGCCAATCCTGAGGGTTTACGGGGCGGAGGACCCGGGTAAGGGCGCGTTCCACTGTATTTGTCGTGCGATCGTTCGCGGAGCGTTCTTCCGTACTGGTCACATAGGCACGGGTAGTGTTAAGCAACGCGGAGTAGAAAAACTTAGTGCGCGCGTAGGTTCTTGAAAGGGCCCACAAGTGGTGCCCCTTGCCTCTACGTTACGTCCGCCGCCTTTTTTGCGGAGCCCGGACCTCTGGCTGATGGGAGCTTAGGAATAGATACAACAAAGAAGCGTGCTAACTTTATTGCACCGTTCTCACCGTAGTACCCAGGACCAGGTAGTCATAAGTGTGCACTCGTGTGCACCTACCTGGTACTTTTAGAATGACAGGAAATGACGAGTGTGCACTCGTGTGCAGCCTTTCTTGTCTACGGAACAATAGGTAATGACGAGTGTGCACTTGTGTGCACCTCCCTCGTCACCGGAATAACAGGAAAAGACGAGTGTGCACTCGTGTACACCTTTCTCGTACTTTTAGAATGACAGGAAATGACGAGTGTGCACTCATGTGCCCCTTCTTTATTACCGGAGTAACAGGAAATGACGAGTGTGCACTCGTGTGCACTTTTATCGTTTTTTGAGATAAAGTGACGTAAGGTGAGCAGTGATAATCAAGTGTAATAAAAATAATGCAAAATCAATTAAATGTTACACTAGTTTGCGAGGTACAAAAGAAGAATTATTATTATTATTATTATTATGTACTCTAAACATCAAACAGACCCAAAGTCAGATTCGATTTGTACACGCCAAGTTATCCTAAATGAGGACGCACAAAAAACCTATTCTAGTTCTAAAATATTTTAAGTCCCAATAAAAAAAAACTTTTAAATATTCTAAGTCCCAACACAGAAAAAATTAAACTATTCTACACAGATAAAATAGTATCAATTGAAACCGAAATATTTTCTACAAAGCGACACAAGTGTTTTAAATTGGTAGTGTCTCAATTTTATTTTTTTTAGAAATTAAGTAATATTTCATCAATGATTCGGTCGTGAAATTGTCACATGATAAATCAAAAGTTTGACGCAAGCAGTAAAATACAAGATAACCGTGTGTGAGAAGTAATCTTTATTAAATTAATAGACATTTCGGTCCATGGGTTCGGATCTTCTCGAGGAAAATAACAATAACTTGCAGATAGAATACTCGTGAGTTTACAGCATCCTTAAAAGAATTGAACACAACAAATTTTGTAATATAAGATATTTAAGGAAGTGAGTACGCAGTATCCTTTCTTACATATCTTAGTAAACAATTTGTTTTGCTCAATTATTTTAAGGATGCTGTAAACTCACGAGTGTATTGCAATTTATTATTATTTTACTCAAGAAGATCCGAATCCTTGGAACGTAACGTTTATTAATTTTATAATTTAGTAAAGATTACTTCCTATACACGATCATATTATATTTTACTGCTCGCATCGACCGGTTAATTAAGTAATTTTATTTTATTATTANTATTAATGTAAATATGATTTTGTTTATGAATAACCAAAGAAATGTAAACTCATAAGTTTTTCACAAATTTGTAAAATGCACAGAACACGCACGTAATTGTTTATATGTATATTCTGTCAAAATATAAAAAATAAACTGTCTGAATAAAACCAAAAAAACATATAATAACCTAATATTACATTGTCAAATTACAAAATTGAACAATTACTAAGTAGTCACACACTTACTGAAACGTTTACGTGTGTTTAGTACTTTATTTAATTGAATAAGTTGGGGTGTTTAATTCGACGTTTGCGTTGGCTCGTATTTTCTTAACACCGAGATTATTGTGTTGTTTTGTATTTATAAATCAAATAACACATTACCATTATTAAATCGTGATAATTTAGGCGGCCTAGCTTGCGCGCCATCCAAATGAACGATCTGCGAAAAAACATTTAATAAAGAACAAACATATATGAAACAAAAATATGAATATACACACGAATATACCAATATAAAACTATAAGAATATATCAAAATACCAAGAGAACGAATATAAAAAAGTATATAATTTGATTTACAAAATTTACCTGATACTCGTAAGTGGAAAATGTTTTTCAAAGTTTTATCTTATGTAACGGTCCTACTTTTTCGGGAGAAAATATTCCGTTGTTTTATATCCTTTTATTGTGCGGAGTAGCTCGTCGGATTCCAGGAACAGGTAAGAAAATGAGTGAACCCGGTGATTATAATAACGAGTTAAATTTATTCAATTAAAACAAAAGAAACAACAAAATAATATGTACAAGAAAATAGCTGTATAAACGGAAGAATCTACGACACGGTGCTTCTCGGAATCATGCGTGAGACAGTCACGTGTCCGGTCGGTTTGTTCGGTCTTCCGGAGAGGAATATATACAAAAAGAACAAAATGCAATGCAAAAGATACCGTAGATCGAAGACTTAACGGTGCGGTGCTTCTCGGAACGGTAGGCGAGAAAGTCACGGTTTTATTCGGTCGGCCCGACGGAGAATCGGAAGATTCTCCCGGAGCGGAGCGGATGCCGGTGTACCGGGCGGAGAATCGGGAAATTCCCCCGGAGCGCAGCGGATGCCAGTCTATCTGGTGGAGAATGCTAGATTCCCCCGGAGCGGAGCGGATGCCGGATTATTCGGTGGAGAATATAAGATTCCCTCTGGAGCGGAGCGGATGCCGGTTTACCCGGCGGAGAATACACGATTCCCCCTGGAGCGGAGCGGATGCCGGTTTACCCGGCGGAGAATACACGATTCCCCCTGGAGCGGAGCGGATGCCGGTTTACCCGGCGGAGAATCCAAGATTCCCCCTGGAGCGGAACGGATGCCGGTTTACCCGGCGGAGAATCCAAGATTTCCCCTGGAGCGGAACGGAAGCCGGTTTTCCCGGCGGAGAATCGAAAGATTCCCCCGGAGCGGAGCGGAACGGTTGCCGGTTTTCCCGGCGGAGAATCCAAGATTTCCCCTGGAGCGGAGCGGAACGGATGCCGGTTTACCCGGCGGAGAATCCAAGATTCCCCCTGGAGCGGAACGAATGCCGGTTTACCCGGCGGAGAATCCAAGATTCCTCCTGGAGCGGAACGGATGCCGGTTTACCCGGCGGAGAATACACGATTCCCCCTGGAGCGGAACGGATGCCGGTTTACCCGGCGGAGAATACACGATTCCCCCTGGAGCGGAACGGATGCCGGTTTACCCGGCGGAGAATCCAAGATTCCCCCGGGAGCGGAACGGAAGCCGGTTTTCCCGGCGGAGAATACACGATTCCTCCTGGAGCGGAACGGATGCCGGTTTACCCGGCGGAGAATCCAAGATTCCCCCTGGAGCGGAACGGAAACCGGTTTTCCCGGCGGAGAATTGAAAGATTCCCCCGGAGCGGAGCGGAACGGTTGCCGGTTTTCCCGGCGGAGAATCCAAGATTCCCCCTGGAGCGGAGCGGAACGGATGCCGGTTTACCCGGCGGAGAATCCAAGATTCCCCCGGAGCGGAGCGGGACGGATGCCGGTTTACCCGGCGGAGAATCCAAGATTCCCCCGGAGCGGAGCGGGTGCCGGTTTACCCGGCT
>NW_018022896.1:5221-6676 GCF_002006095.1 Pseudomyrmex gracilis | reverse complement strand
CGCGCAGGCCGTTTCGTGGCGCGGGGAAACGCGCGGTGCGGTCGGCGCGCAGGCCGCTTTGTAGCGCGGAGAAACGGCAACGTATCTTTTAATATACGCCGATTTCTGTAATTCTTCTTTTGGCGCTAAGCGCCGTGTTTTTGGCCAGGACGGATGGTCGGTCCCGGCCGTAACGATTTGCATCGTTACACTTACTACAACAATTTAAAACGTTTGATGCATTTTTTACCAACAACGTTTAACATATAAATAAGACCATGTAAATAATAATAATGCAATCTACGTCACGTGAAAATATACATGTAAATATATATAAATTAACTTACAAAATTACATTGAATTTTATGTTCCACATCGTCGATTAAGTCATTCCACACCATTATCTGAATTCTTCTTCCGTTAATGTTATCTAAATAATATTTAAATACAGTGTATTGTTGGTCACTCTCTACACGTTTAGAGGATTCAATATCGTCAACGTACCTTATTCTTCTCTAAACAAAAAAACATATCAGAAAATCTTTTTGCATTTCGAGTTGCCATACTTGCAAAAAATACGAAAAGACTCTTCAATCAACCTGACACAAAGTATTGAAGGTTGAAAAATTTATAACATATAAATTTCCATTCTCCTACATGAGAAAATGTATATTACTGCAAATGAAGAAAATAGAAAAACTTTTATACTATGTAAATTAAACAATTAAATAACAAATATGTGTATTGATTCTTTTCCAAATAAATGAGAAAAAATATAAGAATTTTGTAAACCTGAAAACGAAACAGCAGAATAAATATTACATACCAATGAGCATCGATACAAATGTATTATAATAGCAAACACATCACAGTGAATATAGAAAAACATAAACATTGTTGTTTATTTGAAGAATAGAAAAGAAATTTGCTCACTTAATCAAACTAATTAGACAACAAGCGAAAAAACGAAACGAAAACAAATTATTTTTGAAGAAGTCTGTAGCGACGCGACAAATACATATAAAGAAAAGGAAAACGAAAGTATTTAACAAACAGACAGAATCTACCAGTTTATATACTCACACATTTGAATCGTATAACTGTATTTTGTCGATATCATTGTTGCTAGAGAACAAATTGCTCTGATCTAACCTCTCAAACTCCTGAATTTCTTTGTCCGATATCATTATTTTAAAGAACTACACGCACTGATCTGCACCGTTTGACAGTTCGAAGACAAATAAATGTAAAAATTCAACGATTGACGATCTGTCACTAATAATTTAAGATTTTTTCTTTCTTAAATACTTTGAATGTAGTTCAGGAAAACTCTAAAGGCACGTACGTGCAAACTATCGTATCTATGACAAACAAAAGAATGTAAATATGCAATGGTGACATACGTTTAAGTACTATTCACAATTCAACATTCGCATAATCACTATTGTACTTGGATCGAGATAAAGAAATAGAAAA
>NW_018022896.1:0-4155 GCF_002006095.1 Pseudomyrmex gracilis | reverse complement strand
TAGAATATTTTTAATAAAATGCCTGACACAATGGATAAGAATATTTCTTTTATTATTAGTATTATTATTAAATATAATTTAAAATACATTTTTCAGCGAAAACAAATTTTTGTTAACATGTACTGATTATTAAAGTCAATTTTTAATAAATATATACCAAATGATATAGAAAAATATGTACACATACAAATATATACACATGTATATGTATCAATTTTATTATATAATAATAATTATGTAGTAAAAATGTTATATACAAACAAAGTGTTTTTTTTATATATCACATTTTGAAAACAAAACCTTTATGTTTAAAACAGAAGGTCTTAGGTTTTTACGACAATGTAGCAAAAGATATATATCATATTACGTATAAGATACAATACATACACACACACACACACACACACACACAATGTATGAAACTTGCTAAATAGTAAATAACATTATTGTAATAGTAAATAACATTAAATGTCATCTCTAACTTTCATAAGATATAATAAAAACCATTATTNATATAGTTTGCTACTTAAGATGCAATACAATATTACCGTACTATTTCAATATTATACATAAATGTAATATATTGATTTTATTATTGTAAAATTGTATTGTACATTACAATATCTAATATTATTACTATATTGCAATTTTACTGTAATATTTCCGTATTATTACGTGCTATGTGGGAACTTACATATAATACATAAATATATACTCAAAAACAAAAGTTTAACAACCGTGTTATTTAAATAACGTCATTATGACGTCTTACTCACTTCTTTCAACTGACGTCACTCCAAAGACCAATAGTTACATCATATATGACGTATACATATGACGTACATATTGACATCATTGTTATGACGTCAAAATAACGTCAGATTTAGGTGATAATCACTAATTAGTGACAAAAATCACGTATATTTACGTTATTACAACGTCAGCTGGTTGCTTGGGTAGTTTTAAATGTCACTTTTTATCTCCAAGTACGTAATTTGATTGAAGGTTTGAAAGTTTAGTATTTAAAGTTTTTAATCGTTAAAGTATGACCTAAAAGATTGGCCCGGAATTATTCACGACAGTGTGAATTTTGACTTAGTTTATTTGTATTTGCAAATTCCGTACTTAGTCCGCTAGACAACTGAATTAGTCAAGATAAAATTTAAATATAAAAACACGTANTCTTATTTTAAACATTCGATCAAGAAATGCACCATAGGAAAATTAGTTTGTGTAATCTAAGATTGTGTATACTTATAAATTTGAGCAAATAAACTTTTCTGTTATTATAACGTATAGAAAATAGAAAAATAGAAGTATACTACATCAAGTACTGATTAGTATACGCACAGTATGCAAGTATAGTACATATGATTTTAATAAAACACGAATGATTCTTTCTATTTTACCTTTTTTGCGTCAATTGACGATGTGATGTAACACATATAGTCTTTTGTACGTAAGAATACTTATTATATAAATTTATTATTATATAAAATTATTATTTTATGTAATATTAAGTACGATTATGAAATAGGTTAAAAACCTTATAATAACCTTGTTGTGTTTAATTAAAACAGTGGCACTCTGTATATATTTTTTACGTAAGTAATTTAAAGAAAAAAATAAATAAAGAAATAAAAAAGTATATTTTTATAGGTACTTTAAAAGATACTGGAAGGTATTTATTACAACACACATAAATAATCAAATATAAAAATAAAAACACAGAGTCAATAGAAGCCTCACCCTAGGTGTTGTAGTGATATTGTTTATTTATTAGATACTAACAATTCAAGATCTTTGGTTAAGATTATCTTTAGAACTAAAGTGTTTTCTGAGCAATATTAAGAAATTTATCTAATATTACACTTTAATAACGAGAAAAAATAAGTAGTCAATGATGATAATTGACGATAACACACAAATAATTTAAATATATAATTGAGTAAAAGTATTGTGTTTTCATCACAATAATTTTTTTCACATAAGTTGTTTAGGTAAAGTACTATCTATAAAGTTATACTTTGAGAGAGTTTTTCCGACAAGAAAAGCACAAAATATANAGTCTAACCAAAACGGTACTTGAGAAATCATTTTAGTATGTATGTAATAAAACAAAATACGTTTCAATTTTAATAAGACACATACTACATTAATGTGGAAAAAATTTTTTTAATGTCCCAAAAATGCATCATAACAGAACTTTTGATTGAATAGAAAGAATTTTAGATGTACAATATTATAGATCGAATATAATAACGCGCCTACTGTACTTGAGCTCCTTTTCCTATCTCTTCCCGTTCGCGACTTAGTCGTAGTAAAATATCTAGAATCTTAGATTTCTTCACTTTTCTTCGCAACGGTAAGAGATAGAGACGAATAACATAGTGCGTTGGAAAAGTGACAACATAACGTATCTACTGTACTTGAGATCCTTTTCCTATCTCTTCCCGTTCGCGACTTATTCGTAGTAAAATATCTAGAATCTTAGATTTCTTCAAGTGTCTTCGCAACGGTAAAAGATAGAAACAAATAACATACTGCGTTGGAAAAGTGACAACATAAGCGACTACTGCACTTGAGCTCCTGTTTCTATCTCTTGCCGTTCGCGACTTATTCGAAGTAAAATATCTAGAATATTAGATTTCTTAAATTGTCTTCGCAACAGTAAGAGATAGAGACGAATAACATACTGCGTTCACAAAGTGACAACATAACGTATCTACTGTACATGAGCTCCTTTTCCTATCTCTTGCCGTTTGCGACTTATTTGTAGTAAAATATCCAGAATCTTAGATTTCTTAAATTTTCTTTGCAACGGTAGGAGATAGAGACGAATAACATGCTGCGTTGAAAAAGTGACAACATAACGTATCTACTGTACTAGAGCTCCTTTACCTATCTCTTCCCGTTCGCAACTTATTCGTAGAAAAATATCTAGAATCTTAGATTTCTTCAATTTTCTTCGCAACGGTTAGAGATAGAGACGAATAACATACTGCGTTGGAAAAGTGACAACATAACGCGACTACTGCACTTGAGCTTCTTTTTCTATCTTTTGTCACGTCCCAACATTTTTTCCCTTTTAGTCGTCCGCAATGACGTTAAACTACGGCGACAACNGTTGTATTATAATCACATACTGCTATATAGTTGTGTCGAGCTAGTAGCGACACTTTTCTTAGAGTTACATGTTTTTGCATAATCTTGTGTGAGCTAGGTCCGTGCGACTGTTTTTACGTGTGTACAAACTCACAGTCCTCTACGCGTAGTATTAAGCCGTTATTCACCGCCCCATGCTCTGATTGGTCAGTTTCCTAGTAACTCGCAATCTGATTGGTCAGTCGTTTTATTGTGGATTCCGACTCGCCGGGTCCTTGCAAGTCGTTTCGCGTAGTCCTTTTTCTAAGGTCCAGCCGGGAAGTTGGTTAAAAACTTGTAAAGTCACCTGATTGGTCGAAACGGTTTTCTGTCAGTTTTGAGTCTCTCGACTCCCACGAGACACGTCCACTGTTTTTTTCTTTAAAGTTCGCCCAGGAAGTTAGTCAAAGTCAATGAAAACGTCTGATTGGCTGATCGCCTGGTGACAAACAACCTGATTGGCCGAAGTGCAAAAACTGGTCGTACGGGTTGACAAGGCACGCAGCGACTACGCCGAGTTAGCCCTTTCTTGAAGTTCGTGTTTTAAACCACTGAAAAAGGTAAAAGAAGTCTCGTTGGCTAACCGGTTCAGTAAAACGCGTTTTGATTGGTCGGTAGTTTTGTTGCGTTTTCTAACTCTCTGAAACCTTGCAAGTACTATCCCTTAGGTCTCTTTCAGAAGTCTCTTCGGAAACCCGTTTAAAAACGACAAAAACAATCTGATTGGTCGAGAGGAAGTTTATTTGAAACACTACCTTAAGTGCTGACCATAGACTAGAAGTGTAAGGTAGGTGTGCGTACAGTGAAGTAAGCCGTAGGACACAAGGTTAAGAGGTAACTCATGCCGGTAACCGGTTGTACTAGTAGCAGAGAGAAGAATGAGAGCGGCCAGGCCCATAAGAGTTTTTACGATCGCTATACNGGCCCGTAAGCTAGCGCATGTCCATGGGTGGTGCACATTGGCAACTACGTAGCGATGTCCACGAGCGACTTGTCGATACGTATGGCTAT
>NW_018022895.1:8429-17132 GCF_002006095.1 Pseudomyrmex gracilis | reverse complement strand
TATTGATTTTAATATTGTGACATATTTATTTAGATATTACGAGCTGCGTTTTTATTATTATTTTTAACTTTGTTGTAATTTTGTTTAATTTTTACATCCTTATTAACAAGAATATTATCCAGCATACTCCAAATTTGATTTATCATAGACATTAATACTTTCATATTCATCAATTACATACTCATAATAATTTAAGAAAAAAAAATTACTTTTACTTATTTTATAATACAAGTTCTAGCATTTTTAATTATAGTGTTTGCCATAAATATCAAGCCAGTAATTTTAAATTTGAAACATTCAATATTCATATTATCTTTATTTTTAAAACGTGGAATCACCCCTTTCTATTTATGATTAACTTTTTTAAGCAAATTTATAACCTGGCAAGCAATTGCACTTTTACCTACTTTTCAGAAATTGCATCCATTTAATATTTTTTATCTTACAGAGATTACAAGACCAATCTTTATGTTCTTAATAATAACAATATATTTTATATATTCTTAAATATAACAATAAGTGTTTTTCTTGTTTCTATACTCAACAGTAAAAGAATAAAAATCTTAATTACAGATTTCTTTAGTACTAAAACAAGATAAATTAGTATACTTATTTTAGTAAAACATTAAATATGATTTATATACTGTTTTACTTACTCTACCATTTTACTTATAATTAGTTAAATTTTTAAGAAACCTACAATTTTACTCAAATTTTTCAACGCAGTATCAAAAACTTTAATTTAATATTTGCATTAATAATAATAAAGGTATCAAAAATGCCACCAGTTTGTTTTTTTATCTTCAACTAATTCACAACTTACATTATTATTAAAAACTCAAATGTGATGATATTAATAATATTTCTCTTATTTAGTTCCTTGTTAACAACATTTATCCAAATTAAAATAATTTCATGATCCATATTTGTAAAATACTTTAAATCTAAATTTACACAAAAAAGTCAACTTTTGATTTAAATACTTCTGCCTTTATTATTTTACCCTTATTTACGCTTTTAATTATAATACTTTAAAAATTTTAATTTAGTAGTAAACTATAAGCATTAAAAGTTTAAGAAATAATTATTTTATAAATCTTAAACATTTTAATCAAAACTGATGAGTAGTAACTAAAATTATATTCATAAATTAAATACCCTTAAATCTCTTTAGTATTAAAAAAGTAGGTTTTAAAGAAATTTACAATTTATTACTTAAATCAGATATAGCACTTTAATTTTTATAATTAATCTTACTACCAATATATTAAATGTAGTATAAATATATAATGAACAAATGACTATATTTAACGAATCATAAAAATATTGGAAGTCTTTACTTTATAGTTGCTGGTATGATCAAGTCATTAATGAGAATAAATATTTGAATTAAACTTGGGTCATGCGGCGTAATCATTAACAATGATCAACTTTATAATTTTATTGTAACAGAACACGCATTTAATATAATTTTTTTCATAGTTGTGTCATTTATAATTAGAGGATTTTGTAATTTTCTTGTCCTTTTAATGATTGGGTCAGCAGACATAGCTTATACACGAATAAATAACATAAGATTTTGACTTTCATTACCGTTTATTATATTTCTTACTTTAAAAGGATTTATTAGCTCCGGTGTTGTAACTGGTGGAACAGTATACCCTTTTCTCTCCGCAAATATAAAAGTCTACAGAGGTTCGTCATTAGATTTTACAATATTTGTCTACATAGTGCAAGAATGTCTTCAATTATGGGAGCTATTACTTTATTTCTACAATTATTAATATAACTTATAAACATTTTTCTTTAGACAAACCTCCTTTAATAGTCTGATTTATCTTAATTACAGCTATTCTGCTTGTTGTACCACTACCTGTGCTAGCTGGTGCAATCACCACGCTCTCAACAAATCAATAATTACGTATTACGTTTGGAAACTTCGAAGCCTTAAAAAAAGTTTTTAATTGTTTAAAATAAATATATCTCCCACTCTTATATGATCTTTGTAATTATATTTGTAATTATATTTACCATAAGATGATTAACTGGTTTTATATTATCAAATTCATCACTTGATATTGTAGTACATGATACATACTACCTTGTAATCCGTTTCTATTATGTCCTATCTATAGGAGCTGTATTCTCAATTATTTTAGGATTCATTCACTGAGTCCCTCTTATTACTCGTTACGTTTTCAATAAATTTTGATTAAATAATTAAGTTTTACCAATATTTAGTGGTGTAAACATAACCATTTTTCTTTACTAGTTCTTAGGGCTTACAGGGATATTTCGCCGATTACAGAGATTACCCTGACACATTTATTTCATGAATTATTAGTTAATCAAAGAGGTTCACTTATTTTATACAAGAATATAAGGCCGATACGTGGCATTTCCAGGATGTTAAGCAGGAGCTTGAACGTGCATACATATATGTATACATCTATAACAAGTATTACTTGTAAATTTTTACAAGTACGTTTTTTGAATTGAAAATTCAATTCGTAAATTCATACGAAATACGAAATTCGCATCTCACATATGAAAGACCCCGAATACCCCCCTAACAAATTTTTTAAAATATTGCGAAAAATACTCCTCGGCCAGGAGTCGAACCTGGAATCTCCGGCTTTCCGTGCCATCGCCTTTTCTGTTAGGCCACCGAGGCACTTGGAGTTAGTCTCGCAATATATGTATCTATATATAAATATATATATATATATCAAAGAAGATCTGATAATTCGAAACGCTTATATTTGCAGCCAGCGTAAGTTAAATAATATTTTTTTAGGGCTTTTGAAAATGTCATACAAAACTATAAGGCCGATACGAGCCATTCCCAGTATGTTGAGCAGGAACTTGAACGTGCATACATATATGTATACATCTATAACAAGTATTACTCGTAAATTTTTAAACGTAAGTTTTTTAAATGAAAATTCAATTCGTAAATTCATACGTATATTCAAACTTACTTGTAAAAATTTACAAGTAATACTTGTTATAGATGTATACATATATGTATGCACGTTCAAGTTCCTGCTCAACATCCTGGGAATAGCTCGGATCGGCCTTATATTCTTGTATGACATTTTCACGAGGCGTAAACAATTATTATTTCACTTATTTTAATTATAAGAGGAATTTTATATGCTTTTATTAGGTGAGAATCTTTAGCATCCAAAAAACATTATTTTTATATTCCACCAAAATTTATTTATTAAATGAATACTATCTTATTCTCTTATGTTTCATAGTTACAATAAAATTCCTTTATCAAGTTAATTTAATATGGCAGAAAATGTGCTATTGTGTGAAATACCATATATGAAAACTACATGGTTATTAAAAAGTAATACATGAATCATAGGCCTTCAAAATTCTACTACTCTTATCTACGATATAATAATCTTTTTTCACGACTTTACAATAATAGTTTTAGAAGTTAGCACAAAATTAAGTTTTTAATTTATTTTATTATTCTGATACAATAATCTTACTAATCAATTTTTCCTAGAAAGAAACAGTATTGAAATCTTATGGACTGTTGTTCGTACAATTACAGTAATTTTTTTGTTATTTTATCTATTACAATTCTGTATTATACAGATGCAATATTAATAAACAACATAAACAGTAACGCCTTAAGTCAGCAATGATACTGATCATACAAATATTCTGATAATATAAACTTAGAATTTGATTCGTTTATATCAACCAAAAACAATTTTTCTTCCAGCCTATTAGATGTTGACAACCGTTGCGTTATTTCTTTTAAATACCCTATTCGAAGAGTAACCACATCTACAGATGAAATTTACTCATAAACTGTTCCATCTCTAGGAATCAAAATAGATACCTTAGGCCGATCTACCTTAGGCTGACTAAATCAAAAAATAATCTGAATAAATGGACCTGGATTATTTTGTAGACAATGATTAGAAATCTGCTGCATTAACCACAGATTTATACCTCTTGTTGTCGAATCAACAAAAATTAAAAATTTTAAAAAATAAGTTTTATCAAACTCATAATTGGGTTAGCCCATATAGTAAATTTAATGACTGAAAATGTAAGTTTTTATTTTTTAAATAAACCTATAGCAAATTAAAGATTACTTTTAATGTAAGAATTAGTTCATAAAAATATTAACTTGTTAATTTTAAAATATTCAATTTAATATTCTTATATACCACAAATAGGACATTTACTTTGAATACTTTTATTATGCTTAAACATAGTTTTATTATACTTAGTAATTTCATCAATTCATTTCTCTATCATAATTAGCCCACCAACAAGTAAAAAAGTTTTTTTTAAATTTAATTATAAATGATTATTTATACTAAACTAACATCTTCATAGTTACTCTCAATGCCCATAAAAATTAATAAAATTTATATTTATAATAACAAAGTTATGTAGAGTATTTGTCCTTTGAACATTTAACTCATTATCATTAAACTGTGTGTGTGTGTGAATAAGAATAATAATTTCTATTTCAATACTTTAAATACCATTTTGATTAATTCCATCACGAATATATATAGTAAGTAACTGAATCCATTTTTTTATTATTAAGGAATTTAAAGTTCTTCTCCAATACTTTTTCTCTAACATCATACTTTTATATGCTACATTTTTATTTCTTTTATTCAATAATTTTATATTTTTATTTATTTACATTTTTACAGCTTTAAAACACTTATCCTTAAGGTTATCTTTATATGTAAGGTACTTCTTCTGAGCTTATTTTAATTTATTTCTATTTCCAGCCATAGACAGTGGCCAATAATGACTTCCATTGGGAATTAAAGCATGTAATCCTTACAACATTCTCTTTGTAAACACAATTGTTGTAGTGTCCTCAGAAATTTTAATTCCTTGGAAACACTATTCAATTATGAATAGAAATTTCACAGAAAAAAATTAAGTCTAGTAATTACAATTTTATTAGGAATATATTTTACCTGTCTTTAAGCTACAGAATACTTTAAACTTTTTTTATTATTTTTGACTTAACCCTTTGAGCGGTGAGTTGCCAGACGTTAAGCGTTCGCCGTGGACCGCCCACTCCGCACGAGGCATCTCACCGTGGACTGCGTACTTTTTACGAAAGGTAAAATGGTTGCGCGAGAACGCATATGTGGGTTCATAACCTAAACTGAATGGTTGCGTAAAAACGCATATATGGGTTCATAGCCAAAAACGAATGGTTATGCAAAAACGCATATGTGGGTTCATAGCCAAAAACGAATGGTTGTGTGAAAACCCACATATAGGTTCATAGCGCTGAAAGGGTTAATTTACGTATCCACATTTTTTTGTAGCCACGAGTTTCTATGGTCTACATGTCATTAATAGAATTTTATTTCTAATGGTTTGCTACAATCAACTTGATATAAACCACTTGTCTTTTCTACATCATTTTAGATTTGAAGCAAGAGCTTGATACTGACATTTTGTAAATGTTGTGTGATTAGAGTCTGACTATCTGGCATCTTAAATGTCATTCTCAAGGTAATTTTATCCGTTACTACCAACATCCAACTTTTGCGTTGCTTTTGAACATTGACACCTTTAATCTTTTGACATCAAGTGTATACTGCGTTATCTGTCATAGTCACGACTGAATAAGGCTCAATTAAAAGTCAAAATATTTTGTATTTGTATGTAAAGCGTGATCATCAAAGTATTTATTTTATTATATCCATATCTTTTTATTGGCTCGATGTGATCTTCTTTATTTGCTTCTTTGTATTTACATTTTGAGCGTTTCTGTTATTTATTATTTTTCTGTAGTATGATTATTTTTATTTAGTTTAATTTACTGATGAAAATATTAATTAAACTTATATAGTATAATTAAATTTACATTTAACTTCCAATTAGATAATTTAGTTCTTCAAAGTAATATAAGTAGTAAATGCTTACTATAATTACTATATTTATAATCATAGTAGCTATCTCCATAGCCCTAGTAACTTTAGATAGACTGTTAATAGTAGATTAATCTACTATTAACAAAAAATCCCAATCACGTGAAGAAAAATCCCCTTTTGAATGTGGATTTGATTCTTCAGTTATTAGTCGTATCCTTTGAAAAAGACAATGTTTTCTAATTGGTTTGGTATTTCTAGTAGTTGATGTAGGAATTACACTATTATTACCGTTAGTTCTATTATTAAATTACTATAAAACTTTTAATACTATTATAAACATAATATTCTTCATTACAATCTATGTTTTAGGCATTTTCTACAGGATAAATATAAGTCTTTATTCCAAAAAACACTGTGACGTATTTTTCAACTGCGCCACAGAGAAAAAGAAGGAGATTTACTCTATCTCCGTCGAAGCTCCGCTTCTGGAGTTCGACACTCGGAATCTCTCCGAATTCGCAAGCTCGTCAGTTTTTTATTGGTTGTAGTGTGGGCGCCAGACACGCGTCCCGCGTGTCAATTTTCGAGACGGCTCGCAGAAGGAATTCGGGCCGACTAGCTCTGGACCGAACGGAGAGGGGCGGGATGGTAGAAAAACGGAGTAAGGTCGCGGGTGAATGAAATAAACGCGAGAAGTAAAATAAAATAAAACAATATATTTTAGAGCGGTAACATAGACAAACAATAAAGATAATAATTAGCGATAAGACGCGCGGAATGTTTCCGCGATAACGCGCCGAAGATTCCCCGCGGGAATCACAGTGCGGAAATGACTAAGAATAGTCGGCAACTTGATTTTCAGCGTGACACAAGGAGCACGTGAATTCCTCGCGCCGCTTTGTCTATACGCGAGTTAGACTCGCAACGCGAAAACAATTTCAACGCGAGGCTTGCCGAACAAAAGGGCCGGGTCAATGACCGCGCGCTCGATCAGCTGTTTCGCGTCAACAGCCTCTAGCTTGTTTTTGACGCGTTTCTCGTACTTGCGGTGTTGCGATAGCTTCTCGGATCGAATAGAAATACTTTTCNATTCGATGTACAATTAGCGCGACGAAACGATAGCCCGGGACGATAGCGCCCTGCGACTCTCCCTCGACCGCGTAATTAATAAACGATACCGCGCTGTCGCACTTGCCGGTAACTTCGACGCGTGCCGATAGCTCGCGAGAACGAAATCTTGAAATCGATAGCGTACGAGAAAGATTTTAAAGCCGATAGCGTTAAACGACTCTGAGCATACATGAATCCGGAGATCGGGAGAGCGATATCAATCTCTCCGACTTAACGCGGGGTAGAGCAAGTCGTTTTGTAATTCGGGCCGCCCGATTACGACCGTCGGTTTGCCTAAAATAATTCGCCCTCACGCGAAACAATTAATCGAGGGCCGAATCTCCGAGACTTTTCAAGTCCCACGCGAAAAGACACCGTTCGGCGTCCTCGGAACGTTNTACCGCAATTTAATGAAACAGTTATCGAAGAGAAATAGAACGGCGTAGCGCCGGTACTTCACCAGGGTTGCCTCTGCACTTCGCCTGGTTGCACCGCGGGCTCAGGTCCTCCACCGGGCGGTTCGCTCGGTCTCTCTCGCTCGCTCCTCCAACTACGCTGCTCTCGTCCGTTCTCTCTCTCCGCTCGCTCTCTGCCTCTCGCTCGTTACCGTCGGGTCGCTCACTCACTCGCGCTCGCAAAAGCTAAACTAACTCGATCGGATACTTTTATCGATCATACGATTTAAAACGATTGTCCCTGATACGATTCAAAAAGAGGATCTCTTGGTCTCGGGGGTGTGCGTCTTATATACCCTGGGGCCGTGTTACCAAAAGAAGTCGTCGCTAACGGGGGGGGTAACCCCTTGGCCTATCGGTGAGGCCGTTTCGCCTAGATAACCGAATATTTGATCCTTCGAATATCGCTAACGGTTGTTCCGGCGGTCACACCGGACACGTTGTTGTTTTTATCGATTGTCGATGTTGACGCTTTTCTCTCGTCGCCCCTGCCCTTGTAGGTCGTATTAACCGTTGCTTTATGATTTCTTGATGTTCGTCCTAGCCTTGCTTCCTCGGTAGGTTTCCGAGTGCGGATTTCAGGTGGCGGAGGCGAATTTTTGTGATAGGGGCGGCCGAGTGCAACTGCAGTCGCCCTGCCACGTCACAACACATACGTTTTGGTCCTCAAGTTTGGACCTTCTTCAGTGTAATAAACATCTAATGAATATAATAGATAATTAGCGCAAAAGATAAATCGTAATAAAATACAAAAAAACAAATTAATACAACTCACTCAATTAAAAAGCAAATTAGATCACAACATCACAAAAATATAAAATAAAAGATGTCAATCGTGTATGACAACGAATTACAAATACTGTGTACTGACAAGAAAACATAACAATTGGCAAATATATAAAAGTATCCCCACTATATGATCAGAAGATCAAAAGTTCACATTAGGTCGAAAAACATGTTTATAAAAGTAACAGTCTAAACATTTGATTTATACATTCCAAGTAAAGAAAAATAAGGTTTTAACGAGTCAGTATCCGACATTACATTTAACGGATTATCCTGCAGCTTAATGTAGAGCATTTCAGAAACTAATCTCTTATAAAAAAATTTTTCCGTGTCTAAGATTTTTACATCATTCCAAATGAAGTCATGACCAGTCTCTAAACGATGCTCCGTGACCACAGAAACAACAGCTGAATTTCTATTAATCTGATTTCTATGTTCACTAATTCTTGTTTTTAACTTGCGCT
>NW_018022895.1:4129-7764 GCF_002006095.1 Pseudomyrmex gracilis | reverse complement strand
AATTCGTTGTCATACACGATTGACATCTTTTATTTTATATTTTTGTGATGTTGTGATCTAATTTGCTTTTTAATTGAGTGAGTTTTATTAATTTGTTTTTTTGTATTTTATTACGATTTATCTTTTGCGCTAATTATCTATTATATTCATTAGATGTTTATTACACTGAAAAAGGTCCAAACTTGAGGACCAAAACGTATGTGTTTTTTGGAATAAAGACTTATATTTATACACGCACATTTTGTATTTACTACTCGTATCGGCCTTTTAATTATTCTTAATTTTTTACGAACGATTGATTGATTATTTCTCTCTTATTTTATAAAACTTATATAGTTAAAATTAAACGTTATATTTTAAATATAAAAGTATTAAAATATTTGAATATTAATTATAAGTATATAATAATTTACAGTATAAGATCCATTTATAAATATTTTAATATTTTCGACTTTTTTCGATACTAGTCTTTATTATAAGCTATTTCAATTACATACAAATTAGATATTAATAACGATAACTACGTAAATAACACTAATGTAACTAAATAGAAATAAAATTAATAATTTAAGTAAACGTATCTTAAATCTCTCTAAAATATCTTAAACTATCGACTTAACTAAAAATTTAATTTAAATTCTATCAAAATCTAATGACCTATATTAATAAAATATTAAAGGTTTATACTTATAACAAAACAAATATAAATATTTAAGTAAATCTAAAATAAAATAAAAAAAAAAAATTTTGAAAAAGTATAAAAATATATTACTATCCTAACAACAATACCAATTAAGCAAGCTTTTAAGTTAATCATTTTTAATAGAATATGTAAATACACATAAGAAATATCAAAGAATATAACTTGTGACATTAATGACCCAAAAATCACTCTTATAATCAATACACATGACAATACACAATCCCACTACACATTAATAACTCTCCATTACCAACCTGGGTATATAAAACAATTACTATATCAGAATTATATGAAAAATAATTATTAGAATAAATTACTAAACAATAAGAAACTAACCTTAAATCATCTAACTTTAATACAATACTAACTACAGTTGGACTTAAAATTATTGATAAAATAAACAAAATTACTAATATATAAAATCGAGATAATGTATCAGCATCCTTTACGTAAATCGTACTGTATAATATTACTATAGAAGAAAGTAATAATACTACACCAAGAAACTAAACAGACACTTAATTTAACAATACATAATATATTAAATTAAATAATTAAAATCTATAAATTAACTATTCCAGTCCAATTCCAACACTTAACATTTTAAGTGCAACCCTTACCGTTAAACAAATAAAAAAATTTCAAATATAACCACTGTCTACATTACTATTAAATAAATAATTTAAAGCTCTAATCTAAACATCTCTATAGCCACAAAGTAGTATTTTTATTAAACTACTTAAATAATAAAAAATAAAAACATTAAAAATAATTAATGCTATAGGTAAATAATGTATAATTACACCTATTAATTCTTTTATAGTAGAATCACTTATAACCAATCTATTAGTGTAGCTACCATAATGAATATATCTAAATAAATAAAGAAAATAAGCTTCAGAAAAAAAGCAAGGAAAAACTATGATTAATATTAAAACTAGACATCAAGTTAAAACTATTCTTAATACAGTAAATTCCTTAAAAAAATTTACTAACAGAGAATAAAAAACATTTTTGAAGCAATAATAAAAATTATTCTAATGATATAACTGGTATATATTAATATATATGTATATATATATAAATAACTTTCTATATCTTTATTTGAAACTAATAAACGTCTTATAGACCGCTCATAATATATATTAAACGTATAAAATAATCCTAAAAAAAAAATTCCATGTGAAATTTTAATCATAATTGCCCTTAATCACCTTAATATTATAAATGTTATTAAATTTGGTAATATTATATTTCTATGACCTATAAATGAAAATGCTACCAACTCTTTTATGTCAACTTAAATTATTTATAAAAATTTTACTATAATCTTTTCAATTATTCCTACCCTTATAATAACCATAAAATAATCTACACTAATCTTCACACTCCACATAATATAAAAAACCCCGTACCCCCATAACTTTAATAAAACAGCTGCCAAAATTATTGAACCGTATACTAGATCTTCAACGAGAGCTTTAAGCAACCATATATAACAAATGTAACTACAAAGTTTTACTAAACAGGCTCCTGTAATAATTCAATAATCCCATCACCTAAAAATCTTGCGTCTTATTAGAACTTTATATATGAAAAATGCAACAATCATAGTTTTACTACTAAAAACATACAAATAATATAGTAAAAGTAAAAAAATTGAAAACATATAAACTAACAAATAAAAAGCCTGTAACCGCTTAGAGTTAGATACCCAATACACAATTATAAAAAAAGTTGGAATAAGTCTCAACTCAAAAAATAAATACATTAACATTAAATTAGTTATTGTAAAAAACATTAGAAGGACTAAAAGCATTAGTAAAAAAATAACAACCGTATAATGTAAATTAACATCATTCTCTAAACTCAAATATATTAATCCTAAAAGTTCACAAAGTTATTCTAACTAATGAATAAGATATTTTATTTAACAGAAATTAATCACATCCATAGTAACCTACTTTATGTGACTCAAACTTATAGGATATTACCATAATGAAAACTCTTAAAAAACACAATACCAAATAAAACCTAACTATAGAAAAGTTTAAATTTAATGGAGTTAAAAACATGAGGAATAAAATTACTTTTATCATAAAACTGTGATTACTTCATAAAATAATATATATCATTTCCATAATATCGTACAATTAAAACCAACATTGATATACCACCACCTCTACCACACAACCTACAAACTAAATAATAAATTAAATAAAAATCCAAATCCATAGATAAAAGTACTATACCTATAATCAAAGTTATATTAAATACTACTAGCTCAATCATTATCAAAACAATTAATATTTATTTCGAAAACACTACTAACATAATTTAAAAAACAATTAAAAGTATTAAAAAAAAAAAATCATAAAATATCTACTTAAACTTATTTTCAAATTTTAACTAAAGCTTTATACTTAAAAAAAACAACTATTTTGTAAATTGTAAATAAAAAGTCAGTTTTAACTTACCAAAAAAATAAAAAGCATAAAAATAACTATTTACACCTTTAATCTTCAAAATTAATATTCTTAAGTTAAACTATTTTTTGGAATTAAGAATTAAATTTTACAAACAACTAATTTATAAACAATTTAAACTTAATTGTGCCTTCAATATATGCCCTTATAGTTACACAACAATGATCCTTGCTAAATTTAAAGTTATTATATTAAATTTAAATTTAAATTTAAATTTATACTTACCCCTACAATTCAATATCTGCCATTTCCATAATTTTCCTTATTCTATCTACAGGGTCCGCCACTTAAATCCGGACAAAAATATTTTTCTCGAAAAAGTTGTTTATTACAGAAAATATGAAAGAACATAAATAGACTTCTTTATAGCTGGGTTAAGGGATCTTTTCTGAGACATTTTACTCAATGTATCCGCCCTGCGCCTCGATCACCGCTTCAATCCTATT
>NW_018022895.1:0-3850 GCF_002006095.1 Pseudomyrmex gracilis | reverse complement strand
TCTTGTGCTCTTTTAATGAGTTCCGGAGTCCGTATCGCCTTCTCCCTTACATGTATTTTTCTCGCCGGAGTACAAGAACCATCCTCGGACTCCTCCGAGGCCGCGTATCTGTGGACAATATCATACACCGTCGACCTGGGGTATCCGAAGAACTTAATAATTTTGTTTGGCGTTCTTCCGGCGCGGACACCTTCAATAACCGCCGCTCTTCGATTATATTCCGGCGTCTTCCTGAACGACTCGGCCATTTTAAGGTTATTAATGTCTTATCGACGTCTTTAACCTATTTTTAGGTCATATGGCACCTACTGCTGCATTCTAATATGATGGGAATGTCAAATTCAAAATTGTCCGGATTTAAGTGGCGGACCCTGTATATTCTCAACCATTAAAAGTATCTCAATTAAATCTATTAATCTACATAAAAGTAATTATAAATAAAAATATACTTACAAATATCAAGTCATCTATTTTAAACATGTTACCACCCATAAATATCTCATACATAAAAAATTTTCATTTCCTACTTGGATTATTTGTAGGAGTTTAAATTATTAGTGGATTCTTTCTATCTAAACATTACTGTCTAAGAATATCCATAGCTTTTAGTAGAATTACTCACATCATACAAAATTTAACTAATAAAGGGATATTTCATAACATTCATATCAATAGAGCAATTATATTTTTTTTTGTGTGTACATATATATCTCACAAAACTTCTACTTTACCTCATTCAATTTATTAAATACTTGAATGTCAGGCGTTACCATGTTATTATTATCAATAGCAACTGCATTTCTAGGATATGTTTTACCATGAGGGCAAATATCTTTTTGAGGAACAACTGTAATTACAAATTTATTATCACTAAACCCATATTTTAGAAATAATATTGTCATATGAGTTTGAGGGCAATTCCCAAGTAATAATTCCACATTAAATCGATTTTATTCCTTCCATGTTATTCTTTTATTTATCATTTTAATAATGGAAATATGGTTTTAAATATTTCTTTATGAATCAGGATCATAAAACTCTTTAGGAGTATAGAAGAATTATCAAAAAATTCCTTTCCATAAATATTTTACCATTAAAGACGTATACGGTTTTATAGTAATAATAGTAATTTTCACCACTATTATTATACAATATTTTTATGTATTTAGTAACCCAGATAATTTCACTGCTGTTAATCTAATAGTACCCCTCATTCACATTCAGCTTGACTGATACTATGTATTTGCTTCCGCTATCCTACGGTCTATCTCAAATAAATTAGGCGGAGTTTTACCTCTGGGTAGCTTCGATCTTAATTCTGTACACCTTATCAATAAATAAATGTAATATAAATACTACAAACATGTATCCTTTTAACCAATTAACATTCTGAACTTTAAAAAATTTATTTATTTTACAAACATGAGTGGGAACCCAACCCATTGAAAGACCGTTTGTAAGTCTTCGACAAATTACAGGTACGTTTTAATAAGAATATCAGTTTCACTAATTAGAAATTTATGAGACAAATATATATTTAAAACTTAAGTTCATGAACTTGAACAAGTCTATGTTCTGAGACCATATTAAAGAAAATTTTACTATTTTAGTAACTTATTAAAACTTAATTTTTAATAAAATTAAGCCATAACTATTACAAAAATTTCACTACCAACAGCAATTATAAGATACATTAAAACTAAAGGCAAAATAACTTTCCAACACAATTACATTACTTTATCATACAGTATACGGGGAAGTAGACCTCGAACAACCGAAATAATGAAATAATGAACTAACAAAACATTGTATAACTAATATTATATCTCTAAATAACAAACACCTAAATAATAAAGGAAATACATTTCTCACAAAAATAATTATTTCATACTCTGCCAACAAAATTAATGTAAATCTAGAACTAAAATATTCTACATTAAATCCCTTAAATCAACTCAGATTCACCTTCAATAAAATCTATAAGGCTTCAATTTAACTTAGCTAAAATACTAATAAAACAAGCTAAGGCTATGAACAGAACTATAAATTTCAACTAAAATTTCAACGTCAGTATTGTCATATTACCAAATTAGTAAGAGTAAAATTTTCCTTTAACACCATAACTACTAATATAATTAAAATGAATCTAACTTTATAAGAAATCATCTGTAAAACTGAACGTCACGTTTTTATTATTAAATAAGTTGAATTGGAAGATCATCTTAGAAACAAAATAATGTAACTTACAAAACTTATAAATACACCTATTAATTAATTTGAATAATTAAAAAAATAAACATTAGTAAAGAGGTACTACTATCCACAATATTAATATCATAAATATAAATATTATCCTAAAAAGACTCAAATTATATAAGTAATACTTAGATTTGACAACTACAAACAACTTTTTTCTAATAAGCTTTAAACTATCACAAAAAGGTTGTAGGAATCCTCCGTATCCAACCGTATCTCCGTTTATTAGAACTTTTTTGAACTTGAATATATCTTAAACTGTGACGTTCCAAAAGTGTAAAAAAAGCAATAGACAAAATTACATAAATAATTATCAACAAAAGTGACACTAAATTACAAAAAAAAATAACTCATATATAAAATTATTATTTATATACAAAATGTATACATAGTTAAAGTCTAACTTTAATGCACTATCTCTGCCAAAATAAGTTATTTCAACATAAACAAATTTAAATAATTAAGTTTTTTAATCCAAAATTAATTAACTTTAAAATAGATAGAAACCGATCTAGATCGCGCCGATCTAAACTCAAATCATGTAAGATAGAACAAGTCAAACAGACCTATAAATTAAAATCCTTCTTATAATTTAAATTCTTAATTCAACATCGAGGTTGCAATCACTTTTATTAATATGAACTAACCAAAAGTAATACGCTGGTATCTTTAAAGTAATTAATTCTTTGATAACTAATTATAATTTCTAAGTCACTAATCAATGTAATAAAAATTTAAAGTGTAAGTAATTTAAAGATCATCTCATCCAAATAAATTTTACATTTCTTGTAAACTCAATAAATAAAATAAAATTTATAAAATTTTATAGGATGTTCTTGTCTTATACTTAAATTTCAGCACTTTTACTGGAAATTTAATTTATAAAAAAATACCGCAATAAAGCTTACGTCTCATCAACTCATTCAACCAAGTCGTAAGTAAAATGCAATTTATTAAGCTACCTTAAAACAATTAAAATACTGATACATTTTAAATAATATCACTGCGCAAAACCAACCTTAAACTATTATAATTAAAAGAATATGTTTCCGATTAACATGTGACCTTAGTAATTTGCCTAGTTCATATAAATATAATCTTAAATCAACCTTATATTCTAAGTTTTATTATACTAAATTTAATATACTACTATTATTATTATGCTATTTATATATATATATAGTAAATAATCTACTCAAACAAATGAAAGTATCCAAAAAATGCTAAATCTAATTTAATGTTATACTAACTTATTAGATTATTACAAATTATCAAAAATCTTATTTGCAAATATATACATAGAAATTAAATTTTACTTACAAGGGAACCTCGCGAACCCGAAAATTCTGATTTTGATGAAACTTTGCACACATGTAAGGGAAGTCAATAGATGAGTATTGACATTTTCCGTTGCTGCTGAAAAACGGTTTTAAGGGATGAAATCACGCCTCATATGTAGAGCGGCTTTTCATTTTTCTCAATTTCTCTCGAAAATGATTAGAGATATTAAAAAATGATTTATACAAAAATTTTATAGAAAAAAGTTTTCTATGTATTTATGTTAATAGAATTTAAAAAAAATAAGTTTAAAAAA
>NW_018022894.1:9061-17392 GCF_002006095.1 Pseudomyrmex gracilis | reverse complement strand
CGCAGCATGTGTCGACACCGGCACCGGTAACTAGCACGGCCGTTGCTAGGACCGGTGGGCCTGCTGAATCAGCGCGATTGATTACTATAAATCGATCGCGTGGATGAAGCAGAAGGGAGACCGTGATTGGACTGCTAGCTCACTGTGTGGCTCCGCAAGCCGGAGAGTTTACCGCAGTGAGATACAGCCGTGTAAGATACAGAAGGAGTTGTAATCAGAGAAATAAAAAAGATAAGAATACAAGTTCGTGTTCTGAACTTCATCTTGACCACCCGACCTTCCTCGAGATCCAACAGTATATATGTATATATATGTATATATGTATTCACGTGTAATATTTTGTGTACGTGAGTTTTTTTTAGAATTAAAATTACAATTCTTAAATTCATGTATGATGCTAATTTTGCATCTCTTGTCTGTCTCATTTAAGTTGACACAGCAAAAAATCTCGTAGACAACTGATTTAAAAAAAAATAAGCTGACACACGTCTTTTACTATTTTGAGTAAAGATTTAAATAACATTATTAGTTTTTTAATACGTGGGCGATTTTAAGATCATTTCAAGGTCAACTTTTTTTTATATTGTAAACTTATATGTTTTATTTTGGAATCGTATTTTACGCAAAACAACAAACAACTTGTGTCTGAAACATTGTTTTGTAGGACTTCAGTTTTTCAAAATATTAAGAGAACCATTTACGGTTTAAATTGTTTAACTATATAATAAAATGTACAACGTGATGGATATCTTCTTTCGGAGTACGACAAAGCATAGAAATTAAAAGCTTTTTCAATGTTCCGTCTTGATTCACCATAAAAAACATCATTTCAATTTTTTCTGCAACTGTTAAATATTCTAAATACTTGAAATGATTTTGTTTTATGATGAATCAAGACGAAACATTGAAAAAGCTGTTAATTTGTATGCTTTGTGCTACTCCAAAAAACGATATCCATCATGTCGTACATTTTATCGTATAGTTAGACAATTTATACTGTAAATGTTTCTCTTAATATCTTGAAAAATAAAAATCTTACAAAAAAATGTTTCAGACACAAGTTGTTGTATGTAGAATACAATTCTAAAATAGAACATATAGATTTATGATGCAAAAAAAACAAATTGACCTTGAAATGATATTGAAAACGCTCACGTCTTAAAAAATAATAGTACCATTTGAATCCTCACTCAAAATACTAAAAGACATATATCAGCTTATTTTTTTTTTTTTTTTAATCAGTTGTCTACGAGATTTTTTGCTGCATCAACTTAAATGAGACACCCTGTATATGTACAGGGTAGACCATTATATTCAATACATGTGAATATCTCAAAAAAGAAAAGTTTCTTCAAAACATATTTCAGACCAAAATTACATGGCATTTTGAGAGAGAAAAATAATAACATTATCAATTTAATAGATAGCGCCACTTACAAAATTTTACTATTGCGGTTATTTTTTAAACGGAAGTTGACTTTTGTTTAAATAAAAGTTGTAGCTGATAATGAAATAAATACAACGGTCTTTTATTGTTTGAATTTGGATTATTTTTCACTGATAAGGAAACCTCGCGAATCCGAAAATTCTGATTTTGATGAAACTTTGCACACATGTAAGAAGGGTCAAATATTAGATAAATATTGACATTTTCCATTGCTGCCTAAAAACACTTTTAAGAAATAAAATCATTTTTTATATATAAAGCGGCTTTTCACTTTTTTCAATTTATCTCGAAAATTACTGAAAATATTAAAAAATGTTTTATACAAAACTTTTATAAAAAAATATTCTTTATTTAAATAAAGAGGAACAAGAAGGCTCTAATAAAATATTCAAAAAAGGAAGGTCAAAGGGCCAATAAGAGCCTCAACACGGATGTTAGTGTGTAACAATTAAGAATTTATTAATATTTGATAGTAACGTTTCGATCCTAGGTTTGGATCATCTTCAGACAAACGCATAGGTGTCAATGTATTATATGTCAAATGACCCTCAACATGTCAAACGTAGTCCAGTAAAAGTAATGATAAAATAGTGCGACTGTCACAAAGTCATTTGACAGTTACTATCAAATATTAATAAATTCGTAATTGTTGCACACTAACATCCGTGTTGAGGCTCTTATTGGCCCTTTGACCTTCCTTTTTTGAATTCTTTATTTAGCCACATTAATAAAATTACAGAAAAATAAATTTTATAAAAAATTGTTTTACAATTTTATATACACAAATTTTATAAACACAAAATTTGTGTTTTATAAACACAAATTTTTTTAAACAATTCTATTAATGTAGGTAAATAGATGTGTTCTTACCATAAAACTTTTGTATAAAACAGTTTTGATATCTCCTAATAGTTTTTGAGATACATCGAGAAAAGCGCAAAGCTACTTTACACATGAAGAGTGTTTCACTCTTTAGAATCAGTTTTTGGCCGCTACTGAAAATTTCTGCAATCATGTAGTTATATACATTATCTATACATGTGTACACAAAGGTTTATCGTAAAAACATCTCTATGTAATCGCATAGTAATACAATTTTGAAATAAGTTTTTCCCAAAATTTAGTTTTAGCATCTTTTATATAAGAAACTTTAATACTACAATAAAGCGTTAATACTACAATAAAGGGGTTACCGTTACTTCACCGACAATCATTTCATCAATAATCGTTTCACCGACACCATTTCACCGACAATATTTACTTACCGACACGTTTAGATCATCGACAATCATTTCACCGACAATGTTTTCATCGACATCAAGCTTCGCCGACAATATTTATAATAACAAATGAACATATAAGATAAATTATTATAGAAATTGACATTAATACTTTTATTTCATTGCTTTTTCTATCTTATTACATAAATTAGGATATAAAATAATACTGCGTTTTTTATTAATAATTAATATTAAGAATTATAACATCTTACAATATGACATCTTACTTCATGAATACATAATTAATAAATTGGATAACATAAATCATTAGATACATTAACTCAATATAACTTTAATCGATAGTGTAAACATCAATAACTGAATCATTACATTTGCAAGTTATGTGCTAATGCCTTCACAAAATTTATTTCTGTATATGTTTTGTTCTGATTTTGTTCTAAAAAAATGAAAAAGTAATGAAATAAAAGTATTATGTCAATTTCTATAATAATTCATCTTATATGTTTATTTGTTATTATAAATATTGTCGGCGAAGCTCGATGTCGATGAAAACATTGTCGGTGAAATGATTGTCGATGATCTAAATGTGTCGGTAAGTAAATATTGTCGGTGAAACGATTATTGATGAAATGATTGTCGGTGAGAAGTAAAGGTAACCCCAATAAAGATAGTAATGTTTTAAACAAAGATTCTTTTATTCTCTGAATATTTCTCAGATAGCACATGGACGTTACATAAATGTCCATTGAACGTCTATTTCTGGACGTCAGACATTTATTTTGAGTCCAAAAAATTTCATTTGACGTCTGATAGACATTCATTTTATGTACGTTTGACACGGGTTACCTTGAAATTATCAATAATCATGTCACAATGTTTTTATCGACACGAATTCACCGACAATTATTTCACCGACAATGTTTATTTACTGACATATTGAAATCACCGATAATGTTTTCATCAACAATGATTTCACCGACAATGTTTTCATCAACAATAATTTCACCGACAATGTTTTTATCGACAATAATTAAGATAATAATTAATTTAATAATGTATAGTTAATATCTACTTAATATCTATTATTCTTAATTACCGACATTTTCAATTATTAATGTAACACTTATGGTGACTAATAAAGTAAGAGTGCAAATACAATAACTTTTAATATTTACGCCTTATTAATTTATATATATATATTTCTTTATACGAGAAAATAAATGTGTACATAAAGATTCAACGTATCGCCGGCAACAATATATAACGATAAAAAATATATATATATTGTCGGTGAATTTGTTGGTGAAAACATGGTCGGTAAAATCATTGGTGAAAACATTGTCGGTGATTTCAATGTATCGGTAAATAAACATTGTCGGTGAAATAATTGTCGGTGAATTCGTGTCGATAAAAACATTGTCGGTGAAATGATTGTCGGTGATTTCAAGGTAATCCAAACAAAGTAAGACACGTACCGATAAGCAAAATCTAAACAAATTAACGACTCTACTGGCTTAGTTTACATCGTCCAAACTTGATACGCATATTAAGTTTAGTGCGTACCAAAGCCTTTAGTACGGGTGCGTACATCAAACGTACTAAAAGAAAAAAATAATACAAATATAATTTATGTCGATTGCCTCCTAGCAATGATAGTTGGAATTAATGTGCTTGAGTTTCTTGTTGCAGATCATGTATAATTTGTTTCAATAAAAAACGTATATAATGTAGAGTGTATAATTTATTTGAAAAACGATGAATAATAACAGTATACAAAAATATATAGCTTGAGCCGTTTTAAAAAAGTCTCTTTTCTCCATATCTTCAACTAATAAATTAAAAATTTCTATATGTTTGTGTTTTTTTCCGTCCATTAAAACAACAATTTGCTTTTCCAGGCATAATTCCAAAAATGTCTTTGTTTCATCTTCTCCTCAATTCATACCTTTTCTGCAAGACATTTTAATTAGAGAGACTAAAAGATTATAAGTTTATAATCTTAACCTATATCTTTTAATCAACTTATAACTTTAAAATACGTTTCATGCGTTTACATCGTTATTTGTATCACTTGATACGCGTATCAGTTTAGTACGATACTCCTGTTTGATACGCTCGTATCAAGTTGATCCGATAGCGTTTACATCGTGCGTACTAAAATATTTAGTACGAATATAGTACTTGATACGCATATGAATTGCACGATGTAAACTAAGCCACTAATCCAAAGAATCGAGCTAAAGGGAAGAAGAGTCTTTGTTCTTGAGATCAACAAACGAGAAGTCGAAATTTCGAAAAAAAAACCATGGGAAAAGAAAAATCAACCAGCGTATATAAAAACTGGGTCTTAGATCCGATCATCTTCAGTTCAATAGAGCCGTTTAAGAGAACAGTTAAATCTTCAGTTCAACAAGGCAATTCAGCAATTTAGTTCGAGAATCACAGTTCAATAGCAGTCAATCAAGATTAGCCCGAGTACAGCTTTCATTCGGTAGAGTCAGTGATCAATAGTAAATCAGTCAGTCCGTTTTAAAAAAAAAAAGAAGGATGTTAAAAAATAGTCGATTTTTGTGACAAGTAAAATTCAAGTGATGTTTTATAGATTTTTGGTCGTAGAATTACATGGTGCATTTAGTTTTTCCATAACATGCAGGGAAAATATGGAAAAATTGAGAAAAAGTAGTGTTACGTTCTGGAAACTCCACGGGCTCCTTTTTCTTGCAGCGCGACGCGCCAACGCATAACAAATTTCCTTTTTTGTAAATAACGAAAAGCAATAAATAACTCGAACGGGTCTCCTATCGTTTGAAAACTTAGACTTCAGACGATAGGAAAGCAAACGGAAATCGCATCGGCGCCCGAAAAGATAAACCGCGCCTAATAATAACCCGAAATTTTAAACTTATTGTTTAAACATCCTAAACAAACCCGGATATCTCCGGGCCAGGAAGAACACCGCTCATAAAAATTAGATCAGCCGGAGCAAATAGAACTCCGGCGCCACGAGCAATTTTATTATAAACAAATAGCAAAGGATCTAGGTGGCGTGATCAAAAACCAACATATTCTCCCTTTTCCCTTCTCCGGAAAATCGGACGAGCCGACCAAGCCGTGAGATCGTCGCCGATTGGCGATCTCACGAAGTTTACCCGACCACTAACTAACAAATAGGAACTGGCGAAGCTCGACTGAGTTTTCCAATTAGGAGAGTCCTCGCTTACTCAAAATTGTGTATAAGCCGGGACTCTCGGGATCAGAGGCAGATAGTGCCGCAGATTTTAAAAGTACCACAGCGAGTGAGTGAGTGACAGTGAGTGCAAAATGTGAGATCCCAGAGTGAACTACTACGCCGCAACAGCCTAGAACCTTTTATTAATCAACATCACTGGTCCGCAGCTAATAGTAAGTCCACATTGTAATTATTTTTATTCGGAGGTTCCACTGTTCGCGTACTTATCTTCCGACTTTGCGACTGATTTTCAAAGAAATTGAGAAACGGTCAAAATAAACAAATACATAGACATACTCAAAAAATTCGGCTTAATCGGAAGGACTACTCGCGGTGTATAGCCGTCTCGGATGGCAGCCGAATCTTTTGAAAGGGCTACTCGCGGTGTATAGCCGTTTCGGGTGGCAGCCGAATTATTTGGAAGAGCTACTCGCGGTGTATAGCGGTCTCGGGTGGCGTCCAAATTATTTTTTTTCCTTCCTAAATCACGAAAACAAACAAAACCCGCTTATTTCCGAATATCAATCTTAGAATCATGACACATTCAAATTTATTCTTATCATTAAATCTATCGGAACCTAAGAAATGAGACAAAACTGAAATTGTCAACTGACATAAGAAAATACATTGCTAAGATGATCTAAGTTGCGTAAACATGGGTTAAAGAGGCTGGCTGCACTAAACAACTCGTATTCCCCCTCTCTCTCACACTTGCACTCTAGCTTATAGATTACTTTGTACGAAACGATTATGCGCTCCGTCATTGTATTAGTTTCAACACACCTGTATATTAGTAATTTGCTAAGATTTTGATTTGTCTTTTTTTTTAAATAAATATAACTACTTTATAATGTGTAGAATCAAACTAAAAAATTATTTTTTGTTATCCTTCTTTCCGTACAACCCACTCTCACTTCCTCGTTAAAATCGCTACGTCCCGTCCTTGGTAAATGAGATTTGCGTCTCAGACCTAAAAAGGGACCAACGAGCGAGTGTTCGCTAGACAGAGTAAGATCGGCGTACGCCGTTGACCTGTCGACGAATATAAACAAACTCGCTTGACTTTCTCACAGCGGGACTTCCGTGTCTACTGTAAAGAGAGATATGGAATTTGACGCGTTTACTGTTGCGTCACACCACAGCCGACCGTATTCAGGCCAGGACATAACAGTAGGAACACATGCATATTTTCTGTATGATTTTTTTGCCGAGTTATGAGAGTTTGAAGATCCAGATAGCACATAAATGTCTATAGAATATCCAATGGACGTCCGAATTCGAACATCAGGACGTCTATTGGGTGTCCGAATAAACTCTAATGAACGTCCACTGGATGTCTTATAGACATCCATTTTTTACAATTTTGATTGTCTATTTATTTTCCAAAAACGTACCTAAAAAAGATAATATTATTGTAATATCACAGTAATATTAAAATATCCGCCGCTATACATCACAGTAATACAATGATATATAAAAAAAATCCAATGGCACATCGCCTTGTAGAAAGAGAATTAATTCAAAATTTCATTTCTTGACTTAATCTTTAAAAGCCTGATTCTGGTTACCGATCAACTGATTAACTCGATTAAAGATACCAATCCCGGAAAAAATACTAAGGTGATGGTGAAATTTGAACTCGAGACCTCCATATTTGCAGCTCTTGCTCTCAATCCGTGAAACCACTTGTTTCTTTCTAAAATGTAAGTATTTGTATCTACTTATTCTCAAACTACTCTACACATTTTATTTATTATTTATTTAAATTATTATTGTATTAAACATATTGCAAAGCAATGTACCTGCAACAATGGATAAAAATCTCTCTTCTTTTATTATTATTAAATATACTGTAAACTACCTTTTTACAACGCAAACAAATTTTTTATTAACATACTGATTATTATAGTCAATTCTTAATACATATATAGAAAATAAAATATAACAATATGTATACATATTTATGTGTATCATTATTATATAATAATAATAATTATATAGTAAAAGTGTTATAAATGCACAAAGTGCCCGAAAAAAAGTGGAGTAGATCTAATTAGATTTAAATTAAATCCTAATAGATATAAAGTAGATCTAAATAAATAAAGTAAATTTAAATAGATATAAGTAAATCTGTTAGAAATAGCATGCGTGTTTAAGACGCTCATTCATTGGAGGAACCAATAAAGGAGTACACTCTAGTAGTGAACTTAGTGCACTTTTTAGGTTTTCATTGGTTGGTAGCGCGGCCCAATACATAAAAAGGGGGTGATACTCTATTGACCACAGTACGATTCGACACCGCTCGATTCGACACCACATTATTGGACACAAAATTATTGGACACAAATTTATTCGACACCAAATTATTCGACACCGTACGATTCGACACCAGATTATTCGACACCGTACGATTC
>NW_018022894.1:6205-7496 GCF_002006095.1 Pseudomyrmex gracilis | reverse complement strand
ACTAAGTAGTTCCAGCGTTGACCGCTCGATAGCGCCGCTTACCCGCGCTAGAAAAAATCAGTCCGGGAACTTTCCGGACAAACTGTGTACATGCGTCAGGTTTAATCAATATCATCGAGTATTTTCATTTGCCAATCCTAGCGGATTATAAAACTCAACAAAATCTATAGAAATTTATACTTTTATTTATTATTAGATCTACTCTTGATCTACTCAGATCTATTATATTAGATCACCTCAGATCTGTTCAGATCTGCTCAAATCTAAGTAAATCTGAGTAGTTTTAATATAGTATATCTGCGTAGATCTAAAGTAGATTTAATAATATATAAAAGTGTAGATTTAATAGATCTACTTATATTTATTTAGACTTACTTTATATCTATTTAGATTTAATTTGGATCTAATTAGATCTGTTTTTCCATTTTTTTTATCTTGTTAAATTTAAGTTAGATCTACTCCATTTTTTCCCGGATGGGTTTTGTTGATATAATACATTTTAAAAACAAAGCGTTTAAGGGGATCCTAAACTGACGGTCGAACTTCGTCGTTTTACCGACTGAATTTACAGCTTTTGGCGTCAGATCGTAGCAATATTTGCTTAATATAAAAAGTTATGCAGTTTGTACGTAGAAAACCAACTGCGTCCCGTTTTTGAAATAACATAAAGTACAATATAGAGCTCTCTTAAATGCTTCTAAACGCATTTCTCAGAAATGCGTTTAGAAGCCTAGTATGAATAAATATTGTGCATAAATATTTTCAGAACAATATTGGAATACACACACTTTTTATTCATCGTTTCACGCACGCTATTTATTTAGCCAGCAAAAAAAATGAAGGCAACGTGCCGGCATTATGCAAGCATGCTTTTCCTGGCGTGCTGTTTCTGTGACTGTCAGATACAGGTCTATCTGGCAAGCATCGCGACGACACGTTATGCTCAACACTCTATGCGAGCTTTGTGTTAGCAGAATGCACTTCAGAATGCCGGCATCATGCAAACACACAAGTCTTGATCAGTACTAAATCNTGCTTTTAAGTTAGGTTAGGTTGGGATTTTTCAGTTAAAATATAAATAAAACAATTTTAATAATATTTCTCTATTTAGAATATATTAAATATTTATAATATACATAAATTTATAATATACATAATATTTATAATATATATAAAGTATTTATGATACATATTATATGTCTATCCTTATATTATGTTTAATTATATTATATTGTTGGATGTCGAGNAGGGTCGGGTGATTAAGAAGAAGTTCTTTGCTCGAACTTATTAC
>NW_018022894.1:0-5958 GCF_002006095.1 Pseudomyrmex gracilis | reverse complement strand
CGCCCTGTGGCAACCAGCAGTTCTTCCTAGAACTGCTGCCTTCCTGCTATCTAACTAGGTCATTGAGCAATGACAGTGATGTCTCATCACATTGCTCAATGGCCTCATCTTAACTACTTTAAGACACAAAAATTGGCTCACAACAATATTCTTATATCCAAATTGCTGAGCGCAGAATTGCAGAAATGCACGCATACTTTCCTTTGTATAATACAGTGTAGCCTCATTTTTTGTTTGACTATAAAACTGATGCACACCAACTAAAAGATTTTGAAGAGGTTATATGTAGAAATATCACTAACTTATTGAAAATAGAAATTTGCACATATTTATACACGTACTTACACATTTATGTTAAAATGTGTATAAAAGCCAAATATATAAAATTATAAATGTGTGTGTGTGCATTTACTTTTTATATATCCAATAGAATATATATCCAAATTGCTAAGCACAGAATTGCAGAAATGCACGTAGATCTTTCTTCGTACAATATAGTGTAGCCTCGTCTTTTGTTCAACTGTAAAACTAATGCACACCAACTAAAAGATTTTGAAAAGGTTATATGTTGAAATATCACTACCTTACTGAAAATAGAAATTTGCACATATTTATACATGTACTGTAAGATTATATTAAATAAATTGGATTGAGGTCGAGATAATAATTTTGCACACCACTCTGTAAGAACACTTCAGTAAACAGGTTTATTAATGAAAACCGACTTGTAAGTCTTGGAGCGCGACTGGATCTCTCACTGAGATGATCAGCTCAGCAGAGAGCAAATGCCGTCTCCGTTCTCTACTCGCACTTGCTACCTTTCAAGATTGGTCAAATTCGCCGATCCGAGGTAAGTCGAATCATATTTATTCGACAAGTTCACGCGTGTCCTGCGTGACATGCAAGTACGTACATAGATCAACGAGCTGTTAAAAATATTCTCGAAATTTTCTTACAGCTCGACCATCCTGACGTTGACATTCGTCTCGAATGACACTAAGATATCGTATTGTCGACACATACTTAACATAATACAAGCGTCGGTTTATATCTTCTGAAATCTAAATATAATAACGCATCTAAATTCTATAATTTCTTAACTATGTAGCGGTTTCTCTTTCAGCCTTTTTTTTTATAATCATTATTTCTTAATCTATATAAAGATACAAAATTCCTTAACATAAATTTAACGCGCGCTAGTTATTTATATTTACAATTTGGTTTTACTCTTAAAAAGGTTTAATGCGATCGGTTGACAGAATACTATTGTAGAGTTTTGACATAATATTAAATCCTGGAATATCTTGTATAACGTAACGGTTGTTTCGCAGTATTTTAGATATCATATAAGGATCTCTGTAGATAGGCTTGAGCTTTCCGCTTTGCTCTTTTTTAATCTGTGTATCTCTTATCAATACATAGTCTCCAGTCTGATACTTAGATGGCTGTTTATGAGAACGATCATATACCGTTTTGTTATACTGTTTAATTTTGTTGGAAGTTTCTAACGCTGTATCATAATTTTCTTGTTTTTCTTTAACCAAATCGTAAGATATGTCGGCCAATGAATTAACTAAATCAACCATTTCAGCATCCGACTGGTTTCTTAGCTCGTAGCCTAAAAATAACTTTGCCGGGGACATTTTGATACTGGAATGTATCATGTTATTAAAAACATATTGAATTTTATTCAGATGAGTCTTCCATTTGTTCGGGACTTTAACTACCCTTTTTAATGAAGCTTTTAAAAATCTGTTAACTCTTTCTACTAATCCGTTGGCCCACGGTGCTGCCACCGCTACCAATCGATGTTTTATACAATGATATTCAACAAACGTAGCAAATTCCTTTGACGTGTACGCGGAACCTCGATCCGTGACCAAATTTTTTGGATTTCCGAAATATTCAAATAATGATTCCAGACATTTTATCACTTCTTTTGCTCCGGTAGACTTGGTTGCAAACAACCAGGTAAACCGTGTATATGCATCTACTACTACTAGCACATGTTTGTAACCATCACTAGTGTCCTGAAGCGGACCAAAATGATCCATATGCAATGTGGAGAATAGTACAGTTTTTATTTTTTCAATTTGCATTTCTCCTTCTCTCGAGTGTACAGAAAGATTAGCGGTCAGACACGTTAAACAATTTGAAATGTAATCATATGATTTTTTTCCGCATTGACGGAAACCAATAATTTGTAAAAATCCCATGAAATGTTTTTTCTGCCCCGCAATGTGCTAGCTCATCGTGATATGCTCTTATTACACAGTTAACCATTTCTTCTGGCATCACGAAACGTAATCGATCTGTGAATTTTTTGTAAACTAGCCCTTCGATGAGTTGAAATTTCTCATTATCGCTAAATTCTAAACTGTTCGCAATTGCTTTTAATTGAGGATCACGAAGCTGCTTAAATTCTACTTCACGCTCTAACGGTAGTGCTTGAATTACTCCTACCTGTCTACTTAGCGCATCTACATGCGCCATTCGTTTACCTTCTCTATGCTTAAGATTAAATTTATAATTCTGCAACCGCAATGTCCATCTTGCTATACGCGGATTCAAATTTGCTTTGTTGACTGCGTAGACAAGGGCGTTGCAGTCGGTGATTATTGTAAACTCGATTCCATACAAATATAAATAAAAGCGTTCAATTGCCTTCACCATCGCAAGCATTTCCAACTCGTAGCTATGATATTTTGCCTCCGCTTTATTAGTGTTTTGACTATAATATGCAATAGGCGCTAAATGACCGCTGTCTTGCTTTTGCAATAGAATCGCTGCAAGACCTTGTGCGCTAGCATCCGTATGCAACTCGGTTTCGGCTGCCGGATTGTATAATCTAAGTACCAGGAACACAGTTAAATCGTTTTTTGAAGTCTCGAAGGCTTCAACACATTCCGTTGAGAAATTAAAAGGCACTGTTATTTTTAATAAATCGTTTAATGGTTTAGCTTTACTAGCGTAATTTTTGATAAATTTCCTGAAGAAATTGGTTATACCTAAAAAACTTTGCACCTCTGTCACATTCACCGAGTATGGAAACTTTTTAACCGCCTCAACATGACGTGTACTCAACGTCATACTCTCGGGTGACAAAATGTATCCCAAAAATTCGATACGTTTTTTAAGAAACTGACATTTACGGTAATTTAACTCAAATTCGAATTTTTTAAGTATGATTAACATTTTTTCTAATATTTTTAGATTACCCTCTACCGTAAGAGTTGCTATCAGTATGTCGTCTATATATACTATAATTTTGTCTTGTCGAATCAACGGCTGTAAAATTTGTACAACGCGTTTCTGAAATTCCGCGGGTGCCTCGCAATAGCCAAATGGAAGTCTTGTGTATTTGAACTGACCATCCGGGGTCGAGAACGCAAAGTACTTGGTGTGTTCCGGATGTAATTTAATCTGGTGAAAACCGTCTTTTAGATCTAATAACGTAAATACACTTTTATTTCCGACCCTTATCAGACAATCTTCTATGGAAGGAAAGGGATATTTTTGTTTCACAACTTTATTATTTAGTGGCCGTAAATCTACGCACAGACGCAAAGCTCCATTCTTCTTTCTCACTGGCACGACTCTCGCGCAAAAAGGGGAAATGCTCGGTTTTATTATGCCGCGCGCCAGCAGATCATCTGTGATTTCTCTTATCTGCATTCTTTCGGCCCATGCAAAGCGTCTTGGAGCGTATGCATAAGGTGTGTGGTCTCTTAGGGCCACCGTCACTTGGTAACCATTATCTAACACTGGATCATCTAAATTCTTAATTTTGTACAAAAAAAATTTAAATTCCTGCTTGACTATCGTCAAAATCAATTTCTATTTTTTCGATAATATTTTCGAAGCTATTAGTAACTTTGCTCACCAAATCACAAGGTAACTCGTCCGATAACGAGCAAGTAAGCTGTTGTTTTTCAGCTGAGGATGGCTGATATAACAATAAGAGCTGATATTTATCTAGAAAGTCACGACCTATCACGAAGTCTAAACAAAGGGTGTTTTCGTTTAACACGTGAAATTCGACCTTCGAGAATGTATCCTGTAGTTGATCCAATGTTATTGATGTTAATACTTTGCCTGTTATCGAAATCGGCGTATTATTCAACGCGTTGAAAGAACATGCTTCTGACTTAATCGGCAATGAGAAGCTATCTTTATATTTCTTGTATATATCTCCGCGTATAAAGAAAATCGGACTACCGGTATCTATTAGAGCAGATAAGATACAGTTTTTTGAATTCAACGCAACTATTCTAACCGGTGAACCGTTAATTACAATTTTCCTACCGTGCTCTTGAGCAACATACGCTATTGTGTCCGCTGGCCTCTCTTTCGCCTTTTCCTGGACTGAAGACACCATGGCTGATGATGCTGCTTTCGCTGGTGCCACTTTGTCCTGTCGCTTCGTCCACTTCGGGCAGTCGAGCTTCCGGTGTCCTTTCTCCTTGCAGAAGAAGCAGATTAATGAAGACTTGGCCTCTCGTGTGTTAGTCTTGAACGGCGAGCCCTTCTTGCCATCTGCCTTACTGGACGTATTGCCGGCTGCGAACGATGCCTTGTTTCCACTCCTGTTGCTGTAGTAACTCTTTGCATTTCTTCCAGGAATTGATCAATTGTATCAGCCTTGATTGAAGCCGCTGTTCCTCTCAACAAGCGGCTAGTAATGCCGTTTAATAACAAATGTATAGACTCTTCCTCTGAGAGGTTCAACGAATGCATCAGCGTCAACTTCTCCAATGCGTAATCGTGAAAGGTTTCTTTCGCAAAATTCCACTTCCGTGCTTCAATTTTCTGTAACTCCACATGGAACAATAATTTTCTCGTGAAGCGTTTGCTAATTGCACTTTAAAGCTGATCCATGATTCGAGCATATATCCGGACCCGAGCTCAAACCATTTTCTAGCTGGTCCTGTCAATTTACTTGACGCTGCCAAATATATGACCTCTGGTGGCGCGGAGTAGATTTCCGCCACTTTCTCTATACGTTTTATTCACATTTGCACGTTTTCTGACTCTGAACCTGAAAATTCAGAGATTTGTAAAGCGAGTAAATTAACCGCTTGTGCCGAGGACACAGTTGATAACGAGAGCTGCAATTGCTGCAGACTCGCACCTTCAACACTCGTCACAGGAGATCGTTGTCCTTGTCTCGGCGTTTCTACACCGAGCTGGCGCCCTGAAGACTCTCCACCAGTGTCGCGCAGAGAAAGCAAAATTTGCGTCAACACTTGTTGTTGCTGCTGCATTTGTAACGCTAACGCAGCACACACTTGCTGCAGCTCAGCTACGCCGTCGGATCTATCTTGACCCGACGGCAGTGTGCCCAGTTTTGACTCTCTTACAGCACGCTGCAGCAAGTGGAGGGAATACGCACACAGGCGAGCAGCCGTGTACGTGTGCGCTCGACGCTTCGGCCGTCTTCGGGCGGTAGAAGAGAACAGAGATATGTTTACTGTCTCTTTCTTTTGACATAGCTATAGCGCACGCGGCTAGCGCAAGCGGCTAAGCCTGTTTATCAATTTTCGCCGTTTGTCCTTGTTCTTGCACTTCTTTACTTACAGAACATTTCGATTAAATAAAAAAATATTAACACCATAAAAGAATAATTGGAAAAATGAAACATATGAGGAGCATAAATAAAAAGTGAAGAATATAAATTTACTTTCGACCAATATGTACGTCTTTTTGTTTTAAACAAAAAATGAAAAGTATACTTAATTATAAATTTAGCAAAATTATTGTTACTATAAAATCCATAGAGATAAAAATATATTTTAATGTTGTTTACGTAAAAAGTATTCTGTTAATATACTTTTTACCTTGCACTCGCAATTATATATAATATAAGTTAAAAGAAAAAAAAGATTCTTGCAATAAGAATTTTATTGTATTTAAGTTTTAGAAACAAACTGTACACATTGTTCCTCAACGGAAATTGCG
>NW_018022893.1:9384-17267 GCF_002006095.1 Pseudomyrmex gracilis | reverse complement strand
TAATTTTTGTCCTGAATAAATATTGGAATAAGTTATTAATAGAGTTGTGATTGTTCTTCGGATTTGTTACGCCCTGTCAACAATATGCATTACTACTATGATATATAAAAAAAAACTAATGGCAACATCGCCTTATGGAAAGGGAATTAATTCGAAATTTCACTTGACTTAATTTTTGGAAGCCTGATTCAAGTTACCGATTAACTGATTAACTCGATTAAAGATACCAATCTCGGAAAAAATTCTAAAGTGATAGTGTGAGTTTTGAACTCGAGACCTTCATACTCGAGACCTTGCAACCCTTGCACTCAGTCCGTGAGACCACTTATCCCTTTCTAAAATGTAATTATTTTTATCTACTTATTTTCAAACTATCCTACACACTTTATTTATTATTTAAATTATTATTTTATTAAAAATAGTACAGAGCAATGTATCTGTAATAGATAAAAATAGTTTTTTTATTATTATTAAATATAATTTAAAATACATTTTCACAACAAAAATAAACATATACTGATTCTTATAGTCAATTCTTAATATACAGGGTGTCCCAGAATTGGTGTAACATCTTTCGTAGACAGGTAGAAGGAGTAAAACTGAGTCGATAAGTCCTATATCATTTTGCTAGATTCGCAATAGTTACCGAGATCTTAATTAAGAAAGATCCGCGAATAAGCGCGCATCGGGCTGTCTTACGCGCGTAGGACAGCCCAGCGCGCTTTGCACGATTACATTTTAATATGTACATGTTATTTATAGAGTATATGCTGTTATATTAGCTCTTCCCATATGTCGCTATGGGTAACACCGTTAGCGCGCGAAGCGTACTGGGCTATCTTAAGCGAGTAAGATAGCCCGATGCATGCTTATTCGCTGATCTTTGTTAATTAAGATCTCGGTAACTATTGCGAATCTAGCAAAATGGTATAAAACTTTTTGACTCAGTTTTACTTTTTCTATTTGTTCACGAGAGATGTTACATCAATTCTGGGACACCCTGTATATATAGCAAATAAAATATATGACAATATGTACATATGTATGTGTATCATTGTTACATAATAATAATAATTATATATAAAAATGTTATACATGCATAAAGTGTTTCTTGTTGATATAATACATTTTAAAAACAAAGCGTTTATGTTTCAAACAAAACTTGTAGGGTTTTTGCAACAATGTAGCAAAAGATATATGTATATATCTTTATATATAATTATATTATATATAATTAAGATACAATGCGATGTATGCAACTTGCCAAATAGTAAATGATATCTCTAACGTTCATAAGATGTAATAAAAATATATATTTATATATAATCTTGCTACTTGGGATGCAATACAATATTACCGTAATATTTCAGTATTATATATAAATGTAGTTTATCGATAATATTATTGTAATATTATAATATCCAATATTACTAATATATTGCAATATTACTGGGATATTTCCCTAATATTACGTGCTATATAAGTATCTTATTATTTTATTTTTATAGTTCATTTGACAAAAACAAAAGTAGAATGATGCAATAGCGCTGAGAGCACGCTTTCCGAACTTGCTCATTCTTATTTGAAGATCGTACACGTGATAGATACATACCATAATAGGCACATTTGTGAAAATATTGCACAAAAATGGCATTATGAATGGCGACGATTTTGCAATGATTGCACTAAGATGATTTGCCATAACCCAACAGTTTTGTCGAAATAAAATTTTGTAAATAATATTTGTCAAAAATTGCGAAAAAGTCGTTATGCATTTTCATAGTATATACCTCCAATAGGCAAATTGTGAAAATATTGCACAAATATGACATCATGAGTGACGACGATTTCTTGCATTTCTTCATATGCAATCATATTTTTACATATTTGAAACATCACATAGCTGAATTTCTTTTCTCAATTATTGGACAATTTCTTTGTGAAATTAATTTTGGAAATATACTGCTAAGATGATTCGCCATATTGTTATTCTTTTGCCGAAATAGTATTTGGAAAGTAATTTTGCAAACAACTACAAATATTTAAGAAAAGATCAATGTTTTTACATCTATTTCCTAAAATATGTCTGTGTAATTGCAAATAACAATTTTAGTGCAAGATTTTGTCACATAATTTTGTAAATGGTTTCCTATCAGAGATGTCGTCCATGTATCTAACATAAAAATGGGATGTTGAATTTAAGTGTGTTTAATGCTTTAAGTTCCAAGTCTTGAAGCGTTATGTCAGCTATGACAGGTGAAAGTGGAGAACCCATGGGTGTACCATGTGTTTGTTTGTATATTGTGTTGTTGAAACTAAAATACGAGTTGTTGTTGAAACTCAAACATTGATCTTTTCTGAAATATTTGTAGTTGTTTGCAAAATTACTTTCCAAACACTATTTCGGCAAAAGAATAACGATATGGCGAATCATCTTAGCAGTATATTTCCAAAATTAATTTCACAAAGAAATTGTCCAATAATTGAGAAAAGAAATTCAGCTATGTGATGTTTCAAATGTAAAAATATAATTGCATATAAAGAAATGCAAGAAATCGTCGTCACTCATGATGTCATATTTGTGCAATATTTTCACAATTTTCCTATTGGAGGTATATACTGTGAAAATGCATAACAACTTTTTCGCAATTTTTGACAAATATTATTTACAAAATTTTATTTCGACAAAACTGTTGCGTTATGGCAAATCATCTTAGTGCAATCATTGCAAAATCGTCGCCATTCATGATGCCATTTTTGTGCAATATTTTCACAAATGTGCCTATTAGGGATAGCATTGTCTTTTCCTAAAGATAAATTGAGAGAAGTGTTGACTGCATTTAATTCCATTCACCATAGACTCAATTTCACACACGAGTTGCAGATTAATGATCATCTCACTTTTCTTGATTTGAGTATCATCTTGATTAATAATAAAATATCTCTTGTTTAGCTCGGGCAGGTTTGAACCTATGTGCAGGATGTGCAAATAATTTTAAATCAATTATTATTTGCACAACATCCTGCACATAGGTTCAAACTTGCCCGAGCTAAACAAGAGATTTTTTAATTTCGTTAAGAACCCGTGATAAAACAACATCATCACATATAATAATAAAATAGTTTGTGATTGGTATCATAAACTCACTTTCTCGGGAAGATACTTGAATTTCTTATCTCAGAATCCTAATTGTCATAAAATTCACACTATATACACTTTAGTAGACAGAGCTGTCTGATCCATCTTTTTACGCCAAAAATTTAAGTCTCATTATAGAAATTTTGATTCAAAACAATTATCTGTTAGATTTAATTTTTAAGACAATTAATAAATAAATAAAAACACTTTTTACAACAAAATTAAATAGAAATCTTTCTCATCTTGTCTTACATGATTGTAGGAGTAATTAGCGGATTGGTGTAAAATAAATAAATAAATACAAGAAATAAAAGTTTAAAGTAAGACTTCACAATGAGGCGATATATTTATATGTTAAATTATTACAAGTAAATTAGTACCGGGTGTCTCGCGCCGACTGACTACCGCGGCAAAACGTTTTGTCGAGGAAACCTTCGACTCGTCTTTTGAAAATCCCTTCTCTTCTTATTAGCCGTTGATCGCAGGTGAAAATAATAATAAATACATAACAGTATACAGAGAAGTTTTGAACGCTGCTTAAAAGTCACATACAAATGATAATATTTGTCGCTTGTCGAAACAACCGCTGTCTTGATAACAAACATCGTCAACGGTTTAACGCTTTTCGTTCGAGTCAATTTACGCAAACACGCTTGATATAAGTATATACATATATTTTATTCCTACATGATGATAAACAAACTAAATATTTTATCATTCCATATATTCCCACCCCACGCAACAATGGTTTCAATCCACTAAACAAAATTCACAACACAAGATTATCCTTCAGAAATTTAAATTAACTAAAAAAATTCATTAAAACACATAAAGACCTAATCAAAAAACACCAACAAAACAATGCTATTTATCGCATATCATGTGAGTCATGTGATTCCACATATACAGAACAGACTAAGAGACAAATCAAAATTAGGATTAAAGAACATATAAACTATGTCAAGAAACATGATCGCAACTCAGTGTTAGCTGAACATTTTATAGAGACTGGACATACATTTAATTGGGACTCCATTGAAATATTAGATTTAGAATCAAACTATACTAAAAGATTGACATCAGAAATGTTGTATATTAAATTGCAAAAACATGGACTTAATAAAATGCAGAACACTGAAATGTTAGATGACTTATATTCACCGCTATTCAACAAATTTAAGTAACGTTCTCATCAACTCATTGTAAACATGCCTTTGGCCCGAACACATCATTGCCATACACACGATATTAGTCTGGACGACTCTTTTGACACTATTTCCATAATGTTGTCCAGTTACATGTGAATGTGTTTGGTGTAAAGGTATGTAGATTAACACAAAAATTGCGCAGATTATTTTTTATTTATTTTGGTTTCATTGCTGAATACGATATTTATTACTTTAACCTGATATTTATTCAATAATTATTGTTATATTACACAGAACTATTACACTGAAGAAGACTCAAAATGTAGTCCAAACGTTTGTAATAATTTGAAATATAATACAACTGCAAAACACCTGGCAATCTGTTCAGTAACGTCTATTCTTACGAATTCAATTATTTACTTCTGAACCTGAGGTCAGTTCTTGACAAACAACCATTACTTAAATTGTAAATAACTGTAAAGCTCGCGTGCGCGTAAGACATGTCTATCTGCAATTTGTAAATAGATTGCACGCGCACGTAAGACATGTCTGTCTTTTGGTGCAGCCGCGCCAAGTTTTTTGTATTAAATATCTTTTATATTTTAAAAAAACTTTTTCTTTTGTTACACTTCTGTGTTCTAGTAAAAAATATAAACTTACCAAAGTACATAGTTATGTACTTAAGATTAGTAAATAATCACTGAAAAATAGTTAAGGCGTAGTCTTACTATTGACACAATTATGTTATTGTATATTGTTTTTTTATTGTATATTGTTTTTTATTGTATATTATTTTTCGACAATGTAATAACGCACACAAATTTAATTGGTACTACTTTTGATATCACTTTTTTTGTAAAACAGTTGTTTAGAGAAAGAATGTTCTAGTATACAATTTTGTGAAACAAGTTTTATAAGAAAAGAAATTTTTGTATATTGTTGTATAAAACTAATAAAAACTGACTTAAATGTTTCTTGTATAAATGAAAAATAATAATGAAAAACAGTTTGAGGTAAGATTTTTTATCTAAATACAGTACGTGTTGTGCGTGTATTTGGCGCCTGTTCTTACCTTTTTTTGAAAAAGTAAGTTTTTTGAGATATCACACATTTTGTAGTATATACGTTATTGTTTTATAGTAAACTAAACAAAAGTGTTTTTGTATAAATAAGGAAAAACAGTTTGAAATAAAATTTTTAATTTAAGTTTACTGTTATACGTGATACTGTTATTAGTACTATAATAACAATAGTAATAATTATTAGGTCAACTATGCTATACAAGTAAATCACACTTTGCAAATAAGGAACAGACGGAGAAAAAGACAAATAGATTTACAATACAAGTAAAAGAAATCGGTGTAAACTCGACAAAGAAAAGAAAATATATCAACATAGAAAAAAAATATTTACACTATCAACCAAGTTTCAAAACAGTTTACTTTAAAAAAAAGTTATATTCTCCGAGAAAAAACGACATCTTTATTCTACTATGTGCCGTGTCGCGAAACCACCACGCCGCGATAGACTGCTCCGCATCCACTATAGTCGGAAGTATCGCCGGAGTCTGATTTTTTGCAAACTTTGGTTATTTTTTTTAAATAATTTTTTTTATAAATTTCAAGTATACATGATGCTTTTGCGGTGCGTTGTATTAACATGATACAGCTTGATACAGGCTGCTCTTAAAACCCTGATGTAGTGTTCACAAAACGTCGGTTCACGAAACGGTATAAAAATGACACTAACGCGGTTCAAACCCGAAAAACATCTTTGAATGTTAAAGTACATAGTTCGTAGCAGAGAGAAGAATAAAAGCGGCCACGGCCATAAGAGAATGTGTAATTACTTTTTGTGGACATGGTTCTATTCCGTGCTATAAGAACACCGATGTGGTGGGAGATACGCACACAAGCGAGAACCGCCGTCATACATTAACATAATATGTCTGCACTCTTCCACGAGCCCACACGGATGGCGGTTCTCGCTTGTGTGCGTATCCCCACCACGTCGGTGTTCTCATAGCACGGAATATAACCATGTCTACAAAAAGTGATTGCACATTCTCTTATGGCCGTGGCCGCTCTCATTCTTCTCTCTAGTTTGTAGTTATTATTCTCTCTAGTTTGTAGTTATTATTATTGCGTGCCAAGTTTCAAAACAGTTTACTGTAAAAAAAGTTATATCGGAGGTGTTGTCGGCGGGAAATCACCACGACACGAAGCACTATCGTCTATCGTGTCTCATGATGATTCTCTCTTTCTTTTTCTAACTCACACTTTCTCTCTTTCTTTTTTTTATCTTCTTTGAATGCGCTCGTACATGTATGCCATTTGTTAGCAGACATACAAATATACACATATTTGGTCTAACAACAACAATGACGTTTCTGAATTTTCTGTAACGTGAACTTTCTCACTTCTAAACTTTATCGTTGCATATTGCCGATCATAAGACACAAACAAAAAAAACGCCAAAATACTTTTTGTTTATTGTTTTGTGCTGAAGCGAATGAAACTGTAACAAAATCGATCGGTACATTGTAAGGATAATGTATGAAGATTATTAACATTATTACAAAGACAACATGATCGGCCTGATGCACGTCTCAACACATTAAATCTTATGTTTGAAGGATTTTCTTCTAAAATTCTTATTTCATTAAATATGTTAATGTTACAAGGCTGACAGATTCAAGAATCATTATTTACCTCCAAAAATGGGCAATTTATTTGCTCTCTTCGAAAGATAGCTATTTCGCGTTTATGAGCGTGAGTTTGTCTCCACCTATCCTCGTTATCTGAGCTGAAGCTCTAAGAGTACCCTGACAAAAATGAAAAGTTTTATAAGTGTTTATTTGACGTTTGTATGAGCGTTTTGCGGAAATTCGTTAAAAGTTTTAAAACGATCAGTAAACAATTCATAAGGCGGAAAATGCAACGCTACAGCGTTTGAAAGGCGTTTGTATAAAGCGTTTCTGAAAGTTTGCATAGTGTTTACGTTAAGCGTGAGACGAAACAAAACAGTTTATTAAGTTAAATCTAAAAATTCAATAAAATAATTTTTCGCGATTTGCGCTTTCACACAGCTAAGAGAGTTCACTTGAATTAATTCTTGGAAGCCTGGTTCAGCTCGCCAATCAACCGATAAATTCCATTAAAAGGGACCGGACCTGAAAAATCCTAAAGATGATAGCGCGGGATTCGAACTCGAGACGCCTCTGTCGTATTCGCAGCACGTGCACTCAGTCCGCAAGACTACTTCTTCGTTACTAAAATGTGATTATTTTTATCTACTTATTCTCAAGCTATCTTACACAGTTCATTTATTATTTCTTTAAAATATTATTTTATTAAAATTATTGCAGTGCAATGTACCTGCAATGGATAAAAATATTTCTCTTTCTTATTATTCTTTCTTATTAAATATGATTTAAAGTAGATTTTTACAACGCGACCAAATTTTTGGTCTCAAGTAATGCTATATTTAAATCAAATAGTCTGTTACATTTATATTAAAAATTGATTTTTTCATTAAATAATGCTTTATTTAATAAAAAAAATTCATTAAATAATGCTTTATTTAATGAAAAAAAA
>NW_018022893.1:6970-9244 GCF_002006095.1 Pseudomyrmex gracilis | reverse complement strand
ATATATGTAATATATATCAATAGTCTTCTTATTCTTACATTAAACTCAGTTATAATAAATGAATTGAGAGAGATTTTTAGTGTGTAGTTTTTAATATTTTTTATTACTTACTCATAAAAGCATTTGCTAACCGTTTGAAAAGTCTGTCAGCAAACTCTTTGTACGAAAATTTATCAGTATTTACTGAGCGTTTGTGAAAAGCGTTACCTTAGCATTGCGGAATGTTTAGAAAACATATATTATAGCGTTTGATAAGCGTTCCAAAAGAGTTCAAACTTTTTGGCGTTATATAAACATTCTTATAAAGTTTGAAATCGTATAAACTCTCAGAAAATTCTCATTAAACGATTATCAACGCTCTGTAAAGCTTGTTATTTTCGCCAGGGTATATATAACAAGATAGTCAATTTCAAAAAGCCATAACTTTACAAACAAAAAATGGTCTGATATTATTGCAATGTGCTAACTTATTTGATCGAATCACAAAAAATAAGTGATTATGACAGAATCGCAAATCGTAATACAGAATAATTCAATGGAATGAGAATAGTCGAATGCGGCTGGTCAGCAAATGCCTCTTTGTCAAAGTCACCGGGTGTATTCTTGAAAGGACCTCAGGAATACAACGTATCACAAGTCATAAGGAGTTGAAGAAGAGAAAGCGAGACGTTGGCAACGATCTTTTTATAACATACGGAAAATAAACATAGCTATGTCTGCGGGTGTAAATGAGTAAACATATATATATATATATATATATATATATATGTATGTATGTATATAAATATTTATACGAGCAAATCTAAGGAACTTTTAATTCGCATTATCAAATATCAAAACGTTTAGCATTCTGTGCCTAAGTATGTTTATACATATAAAACCTAAACTCATAAACCAAAAGTCCGTAAACCTATAAAAGCCTGAACTCATAAATTCTAAACCTTAAGCCCATCAATCCTAAAAAAAACAAAGTAGCAGAGTTAGAACACATCTAAATAATATTAGAGTTGTTTGGTTTAGAGTTTTGGAGTTACGGAGTTGGGGTTTATGAGTTAAGGATTTACATAAGTATACATTCATATATATATATATATATATGTATATAAAATTAATAAACAAGGAATCCCTAAGTTTTACTCGCTACTCCTGTAAGTAATCATTTAGCGACCTTTAACCCACCGTATCTCAAAAACTGGCCATTTTCTGGTTTTGCGCCCATGAAGACTTTTGTTCAGGAGATCAAGGACTACAACATATTTCAGTTTCAGCCAATTTCACAATGGTCCAAAACCCTATTGTGCTCCCCATTTCGTGTGAAGTCTTTTGTTAGTTTATAAAAGTCTCATTAAATTGAATCGATTTATTAATATCAAAGATCCGGTAGAAATTGAACAAAGAAAAAACGTAGTTTATAAGTTGCAATGTAATGATGCTTTGTACGTAGGCCAGACTATGAGAAAACTCAAAACTAGGGTTTCCGAACACAAAAATCAGATTAATCGTCGCACGAAGAATATTTCTGTTGTTATACAGCATAGAATTGATACGGACCACAATTTCAATTGGCAAAATATCAAAGTGTTGGACACAGAATCTGCATTTTTCAAGAGATCCGTTTTTGAGATGATACACATCAAATTACAAGGCAATTCAAATTATGTCATGTCGGACACAGACAAGCTGACACCGTATTTTTCATATTTGGAAAATTACAAGGCAACATAGTCATTCTCCGTTCGTTTTCAAGCATTGTAGTGGGGTGGGAAAACCGTTACATGTACCATGAATGTGAGCAAGGGAAAGGGCTGCTCAGTCTGTCTTCAAAGCGGGAGAATGTTTTGCGTCTTCTTGCGTACAACTGACGGTTACTGGATTGCCACTTCCTCCTGTCTTTTTTCTTCAAAGTGAGTATGTTTGTAGCGTATCTTTTCTGTATCCATATTCTTCATTATTGTCGCGAATAGATCATGCATTCATTGTAATTTTTTTACGTAGAGACACTGAAGAAGATCCCATAGTGGATCGATACATTTGTATCTTTATTAAATCCTCGGAATAAAGAAGAATTTTTCCCGAACATCAGATGTAGCTCGTTATTGCTCTCTCTGTATCTTTCTATTTAAAAAATATAAATACATATATATACGTATATACAGGGTGTCCCAGAATTGGTTTAACATCTCTCGTAGGCAGATAGAAGGAATAAAACTGAGGTNAAAAGTCCTATATCATTTTGCTACATTCGCAATAGTTACTGAGATTTTAATTAACAAA
>NW_018022893.1:4864-6555 GCF_002006095.1 Pseudomyrmex gracilis | reverse complement strand
ATATATATATATATATATACGTATATATATGTACAGGATGTTGCATTTACATACAGGTCATTACGACGGATTGCCTACTGTTTCACTGCCAGGCGCGCACGTCCGAACGGCACTTCAGGTCTTACTGATATGGTTAGGTTTTCCAATGAAATATTTTAACAAAATACTCAAAACTATAAGTATGAAAAAAAACAACATGATCAATATAAGCTGATTAATTAAAAGTGATAAGTGTGTAAAACTGAATAAAACAAACTCTTTCTTTCCCAAAATTTTGTAATATTTTTGTTTAGCGTTGAAATCTTTTCGACAGAAATTACAGATTTCAAAGAGATAATATTTAATTATATATATTTTAACAAAGTCTTAAAGAGTAGGCAAAAATATTATTGTTAACATTTTAAATTCTTTGATTTGACATGTTTTTCGCTATAATAAAAAAAAAAAAATATCAAAACTAATGTTATTTTCTTAATTTAAGATGTTGAATAAAACTCCATGAATTTTTACAAAAGTTTTTGCAACGTTTAAACCAATAAAAAATCGCATCGAACATAAGTGTCTGGGGTTTACCGAATTAGAGTTAATTTAATTAATTACTTATTATTAAACACATTATAATAAACAATTATATAAATATAATTAAAGATTTCTTAAGTTAAATTTCTCATTCTACTTAGTGTAGTATATGTTAACAATAATAGTTTTGCCTACTCTCTAAGATTTTGTTAAAACATATATAATTAAATATTATCTCTTTGAAATCTGTAATTTCTGTCGAAAAGATTTCAACGCTAAACAAAAATATTACAAAATTTTGGGAAAGAAAGTTTGTTTTATTCAGTTTTACACACTTATCACTTTTAATTAATCAGCTTATATTGATCATGTTGTTTTTTTTCATACTTATAGTTTTGAGTATTTTGTTAAAATATTTCATTGGAAAACCTAACCATATCAGTAAGACCTAAAGTGCCGTTCGGACGTGCGCGCCTGCCAGTGGAACAGTAGCAATCCGTCGTAATGACCTGTATGTAAATGCAACACCCTGTATATCAGTTGATCGCAGGAAGCTGTTATACGCCACACGTGACACGTCGCGCTTGCTTGTTTACTTCGTTTCTCGTTGCTAGGCTAGGACATTGCATGAAATAAGCCATCTTTCTTTACAGCTCTGATAAGTGTACGCCTACAGAATGCGGACTATCGCTTCCCGTGCGCTCATTGAGCCACATTTATAATTACCTACTCAATAACTATTGTGAATTTTACAACATGCTATATAACTTTTCTGTTCAGATTAACGCAATCTACCCTCACACTTCGGCTTGGTCAAACATTTTGGGACACCCTGTATATACATATATATACAGAATGTTCCAGAATTGGTGTAAAATCTCTCGTAGACAAGTAGAAAAAGTAAAACTGAATCGATAAGTCCTATACCATTTTGCTAGATTTGCAATAGTTACTGAGATCTTAATTAACAAAGATCAGCGAATAAGCATGCATCGAGCTGTCTTAGGCGCTTAAGAGGATGCTGAACCGCTGGCAAAAGTCCACTCAATCGCCTACTCAATCGCTACGCTATCGGGTAGGTGGCGCCATCTCTCGGGATCGAATCAAACAAAAACAAGGATAGATAACATAAGAGAGACAAGGATAAACATATGTCTTTCTCTTCTGGTGCA
>NW_018022893.1:0-4839 GCF_002006095.1 Pseudomyrmex gracilis | reverse complement strand
AATTTACTGGTTCAATAGTTTCTCTTCCTGCAAGCGTTCAAAGTGTTTTTTAATACTTTTGTAATATTCTTAGAGGTTCTATCTAGCGTGCCAAAGTGTGTTTTGTGACATATAAACTGTTAAATCTGTAGACATACTTGATAATGTAAAGTAGTCAATTTTCTTAAAAAAAAATTTTTCCGTTTTATAAACATTTATTATCTGGCGGCACTTATTACACTGTTTTCTTTTATTGTGGAGAACCGTTTTCTCATTTGTGCAGTACATTTGACAAAAGTCATTAATCAGACATTTTACTATTTTTATGATAAAACAGGACGGTTCAGCATCCTCTTAAGACAGCTCGGCACGCTTCACGCGCTTATGGTGTTACTCGTAGCAACATATGGGAGGAGCTAATATAACAGCATATACTATAACATATACATATTAAAATGTAATTGTGCAAAGCACGCTGGACTGTCCTACGCGCGTAAGACAGCCCGATGCACGCTTATTCGCAGATCTTTGTTAATTAAGATCTCGATAACTATTGCGAATCTAGCAAAATCGTATAGGACTTATTGACTCAGTTTTACTCTTTCTATCTGTCTACGAGAGATGTTACACCAATTCTGGAACCCTGTATGTATATAGATACATACATATATATTTTGCACGAACATCTAGCTAAGGCTCTTGACCAAATTTCGTGTTGTTAGTTTTACACTAAACATTTGATTTTGGAGATGCTCTTCATTAAAAAATAAAGCATGTGTTTAAATTTGCAAAGTGATACAAACTTATTGGACAATACATACACTTGCCATTAGTAGGTAAATTCATAAAACTGCAGTTGTTTGTTTGGTTGTTGACCAGTTATCGCTCAGCGATTCTTGTACTTTCTTCTTTTTATTATTTTTTACTAGATACCGTGACTCGTCTGAATTTTGATTGCGCCAATTTTACATTTTTTTTTTAATTCTGACATACATCTTCTTTTCAATTCTGATATCCCGAGAAAAAGTAAAAAATCATGTACCCGGTAAAAAATTTTTTATGTATAAAATTGTATGGACATATTCGGCATATAAATTTGCATAATTAGATATAATTATTTTAATTTGTATATGAAAAATTTTTTACCCGGTAATCATATAAGATTACATGTAGATCGGATATAATTTTGTATGATTGTATAAACTTTTATACAAGTCAAATATGATTTTATATAAGTTGGATATGATTTTATATAATCGTATAAAATCAGATCCGAAATTTGGCGCGATCTGATTTTATATGATTATATATAATGTTACGTCCCGGCCTTTGATTACGGTCAAGCCTCTGTGGAGAACGCAGCAGGCACACAACAAGTTATGTGTTTACGTCCGGCACACTAGCCCAGAGAAAGATAGGATAAACAAGTGTGCGAGCCGAGCGAGACTGCTTAGACCCGGTTTCACAATTCGCGGTTAACTCGAATTAACCGAAGTTCGACTTGCTGAGCTCGGTTTAACGCGTTCAATCTTCTTTGTCAAATCTGTGCTAACCAATCACAGTTCATGTTTAGGAAGAAAAGATGCGTTACGCCGAGTTTAGCAAGTAGGGCTTCCGTTAATTCGAGTTAACCGTCAATTGTGAAACCGGGTCTTAGTGACGCAGACAAGTCAACGGGGGTGTACCGATATTACTCGGCTAACGTCTTCTCACACCGGTCTCTTTTTAGGACTTAGACGCGAATCTAACTTTCCTGGGGCGAGACCCGGCGATTATTTGAAGGAATACAGGAACGAAATACTACGAAACGGAGGTCAAGGTTTACCTGACTGAAAACTTCTTTATTATTTCCCAAGCATATAAAACTTTTATTAGCGCGACATTAATTTGTCTTTGTGGGTTTACATTTTTATTTACGTTCTTATATGGCTACGCATAGTGTGGGTGATGCATGTGTGTGTTTGTGTGTGGGTCTCAGACATTGGAAGTAAATTTCAGGAATTTACTTTAAAGGAAAGTTTTCCTTTTGTTATGTAGAGTAGTGAGCAATTTTAGTAACAGTGCGAACTAATGTTTGTAGATTTTTAAAGACAGTCGTATTATCAATACTAGTCACTCGAGCTCAGATTTCTATGTCTCCGAATACTTTGCTTCACTAATCGCAAGCGCGGAAACCTCTGGATTTCCTTGCCATATATCTAATACTCACTATTGTTGTTGACTTAAGATTTGAAGATCTGCACGTCCTGGTTAGGAATCGGTCGCCTAGTTCGAGCAAAATACTTCCTCAGGAGTCACCGGTCAACCACAAGGATCACTACTCACTTACCGTGGACTTGGAACCGCTCGCGTCGTTGGATTAACGGACGAGTAAACTGGATTTTTGTAACCGCACTCTTATGTTACGTCCTGTGACTTTACGGTTTCCTTCTTTATGCAACGCAGTATGGTGAACACTCGGTATAAACAAATTTTATCTTAAACAAAAACGCGGAAGATAAAACGCGGACTAAACAGAAAACTTTCAGATAAAGAACAGAAGATTGATCTGAGAAAACACGTGACAGTAAAAATCGAGTGAATACAAAGCGAAACCACGCACCTCAACAAAATAAAACAATAAATCCGGGAAGTGAAAAATCCAAGTTCCGCGGCCGAACAAATGCCGGACACATGTAATAACAATCCACATGTGCCCGAAACGGCTAGGCGAAATTAATAAATCTCCTTATCTTCGGAAGGGAAGTTTTCATAATAAAAGACGGACGGGAACACTCGCGAGACACTAACAAACAATTTTTGCCGGATAAAAATTATCTCCATAGTTTAAACACCAGCTGCGAAGCGCAGGAGATGCTGTCACACAGATGGTGTCTACTTTAATGGACTTTTAGCAAATTAGTCACCATTGTTTTTGGCAAACCGATCAAGCGCTCTGATTGGAAGACCCCGTGGCTACCAAAAAGCACATAATAAGATGACACTCCCGCGAACAGAGGCAAAAAAAACCGAATCTCCATCGCGATCAAAAGATTCTTCACTGATAGTTAATAGCTGTAATAGAAAAGTAGTGCCGTGAGAGTGCCGTCTAAGTGCCAAGTCCACCCGACCCAGTCCATCATCGTACTCAGGAGAAAAACACGCTTCGCCTAACAAGAGAGGCTGAGGGGATCTGATAAACCACTCCACCACACAGAATTTCACAAGTAAGTGCTAGGTTAAGTTCTATATTTAAGCCTTCACTCAAAATTAATTAAAAAAAAAAGAGAAAATTCGCGGTCAAAATTCAGTTGCAGCAAATAGGAATAAATCGAAATAAATCCAATACTACTCCAGATTTCATTTCCTAAATTCGCAGCAATTTTAAATGCAAATTCACAACTAACAACGCGGGTTTCCTCGAATATAATCTTGGCTGTCTCCTCATCGATTGGTTGTTTATATTAGTGGGAGTTCGCAAGCTAACAATAAAAGCTCGACAGAATCAGCGAAACTGAAACTTGCGACGAGCGGCCGCACTCGATCGGACGGAGCCGAACAGGCCAATTGACGACCTGTCTTTTTTGACATCCGCGGGCAATTGTAATAACGCCGGGACCCAAACGGGTCACATATACCACACACCTCCTCGCACTAACGAACCCTACACACGCAGACGCATTTCATAATACACCCTCAACTTCACACTAACACCAACCGCTGGCATCTACTACGAATTCTGATTCGTCGTATGAACCACTTTCGTATTCTCCCGTTCCTCTCGAGGACACACCTAAACCACCCTCAGTAAATTCTCCTTTCTTTCGCAATCCACCCCTCTCACCCCAGCCCGACTGATTCGGAACTCGAGATCGAGTTCGAGCACTTAGCTTCTCGTTCTCCCCCCTCTCCTACGTCCGACAAAGATCATTCTGAGCTCATAGAACTTGCTGACGCTCCTATCCCTCCCCCTCTTAACCCTCCGTACCCTTGTTCTCCATTACATCCTGACCCAATATCCTATTTTTCGCGTCATGTCTCTTTCTTTCCTCGTTCACGACTTCCAGTACCTCCGGGACAACACGTCCTAAACTTCAACGCACTCACACCCGATCAACTTCGCAGAACCGTATCCTCATTTCCTTCCTCCGAAATAGTTTTTGTTATCCTTCCGAACGCCCGCTTCCACTATAATGTATCTGTCGCAATTTTCCATATGTATTATTCTCCGTCCTCTGCAGTAACACAAGCAATTCCTTAACCCTATCTTTCAAATTCTGCCACGAGTCGGCTATACACACACACATACACGCGCACATACACAAACACACACACACAAACACACACACACACACACATGGCAGCTTACACTTGTAAGGGGAGGACCCAGATACGACAGAATCAATCGGACACGGCAGGGTGTATCAATCGGACACAGACTTAATCGGACACAATAAGAAACAGACACACGACGAACTCAATCGGACACAGTTTCAATCGAACACGAGTTGAAACGGACACACGACAGTCTCAATCGGACACAATCGCAATCGGACACAGTCTCAATCGGACACAGACGTAATTGAACACAGTTTCAATTTTATATTTTAGATAAATATTTATATTTTAGATAAATAAATGAAAGATAAATGAAAAATAAATAAATTTTATATTTTAGATAAATAAATGAAAGCTTGTGTTAACTTTACCTAACTAGTTTTTATTTAAATAAAAAGGAAGATCAAACGTATGAATAATCAAAGCTCGTGAAAAATTGAAAACTAAGAATGAAGAGGCCACTAAGAGCCATCTAAATAGGCCAATACGAGCCATTCCCAGGATGTTGTGCAGGAATAAGCGTGCATGTGTATATATATATAC
>NW_018022892.1:25833-27092 GCF_002006095.1 Pseudomyrmex gracilis | reverse complement strand
CGAAATGAATGTTTATGTAATTAAAGACTTGTACTTACTTTGTGTTTCTTTTTTAAGCCTTGCTTCCAGTAATTTTATTTGGTCTCGTAATGTCCTGTTTTGTTGTTTCAGAAATACATTTTCCTCTTTGTTNATGGCTTCTAACCGTAATTGTTCTTCGAATTCTTCTTCCAATTGTTTATCAACATTCATTTCTAAAATATAATAAGACCTTACAATAACAATATAGTATCAAATTATATAGTTTTAAGAATATACTTACTAATAAAATAAAGTAATATCGTTGATAGTTGGAAATGTGTGTGTGTGTGATGCAATTTTCGTATCCTGATTTGACAAAACAAAAAGTGAATCAATATAATACTGTCTTTTAAGAACAAATATCAATAAAATATTGATAATAACTATCAATGGAATACTGTAATACAAACTAAAACAAACCTATACAGACCGGTATTGACGAAACGCAATGGCGATTACGTAGCACACTCTTTCAAAGTAAGGCTGTTTTCCTTTTAGGAGACACAGTCGACACAAGAATGACTCTTGTGTCGACTTGTGTCGACTGTGTCTCCTAAAAGGAAAGCAGCCTAAATGATGTAATCTAATCTGATTGATTGCCTAGGAAATCACTCTGATTTAGGCTCGGTTTCACAATTGGCGGTTAACTCGAATTAACTAAAGCTTAATTTGCTGAATTCGGCTTAATTTATCTTTTCTTCCTAAATATGATCTGTGATTGATTAGCACAGATTTGACAAAGAAGATTAAACGCGTTAAACCGAGCTCAGCAAGTCGAACTTCGGTTAATTCGAGTTAACCGCGAATTGTGAAACCGGGTCTTATAACTAGTCTATGATATATTGGCCGTATTCAGCAGAACTCAGCGCTTAGCAAGCGTTTTACGCTTCTTGCTTGTCATTGGCATATACTTTCATATTTCCAGTAGGTTTACAAGAAAAGGCCACAATCCCAAAGTGAGCTTGGTGAGCTCGGTTTAACGCGTTCAATCTTCTTTGTCAATCTTCGCTAACCAATCACAGTTCATGTTTAGGAAGAAAAGATGCGTTACGCCGAGTTCAGCAAGTTGGGCTTCCGTTAATTCGAGTTAACCGTCAATTGTGAAACCGGGCCTAAGTGCTGAGTTTTGCTGAACGCGGCCATTGATTGTCAATCTTGGAAATAGTGACGTTACATGTACAGTCTATGGACATAGGAATATAGGGACGGAGCATAGACCCAGAATATAGGCGAGGGGA
>NW_018022892.1:18643-20113 GCF_002006095.1 Pseudomyrmex gracilis | reverse complement strand
AATATATATAAAACAACAACATATATATTATAAAATAATACTATTTTCCACAAGTTGCGAGTATTATTTTTTGGAAAACTAAATGTGAATACAAATAAAATATCAAACACCTTTTCGAAAACTAGACTACTGTTATCTTAAAATAACACACGAATTTATTACCTGTGAAATGTAATTTTCTTATTTCTGTTTGTATTNGTAGTTTGTTTCCAATTTTGATTGTCTGACCTATTGTGACAATTTGAGACACAGCACAGCACCATAATTATTTATTTATATCNTGAATGTATTATGTATTGAATATATGTTAATTTGCGTATCCTTTTCCCCGCTCTCGTTGCTTTTGTACAATTCAAGTATGTCATTGCGCTTGCGCACAACAACAACCAATCATATTTAGGCACATGTTACCTTGTCGCACCTCCCCGCAGTGGCTTCCCCCCCGCAACTCTATGCTCCGTCTCTATATTCCTATGTCCATGGTACAGTCGCGAATGACAGATTTCATAGTTTTCTCGCGATCATCGTTTGTTGGTTTTGTATGTTTTGTACATATATATAAAGTTTTATGTATATCCATAAAATAATTTTATGTTGTACAACAAAGTAAATTTATTTTTTATGTTTACACAGATAGTAGACGCAGTGTATTTGTATACTTTACAGTATACGTACTAAGTGGTTTGTGCATGTGATCATCACTTGCATACGTAGTGAGTATAAATGAATAAATAAATATTGCTCTAAGTTTGTGTGCGTAGTTGCGTGTAATATATACAGTATTAAAATACACTAGAAGCATTTATGATATGTAACGTACTTTTCTAATATCTATCTTTCAGATATTATATATATACAGTTGTATGTATATCCAGAAAATAATTTTGTGTTGTGCACAAAAGTTAATTTATTTTATGTTTGCACAGGTACACGCAGTGTATTTGAATACTTGAGAGTATACGCACTAACTGGTTTGTCTATCTGATTAGTTACATACGTTGTGAGTATAAATGAATAAATAAATGTTGCTCTAAATTTGTGTGCGTNCGTGCGTGTAATATACACAATATTAAAAAATCCAAGAAGCATTTATGGTATGTTCAATTTTTTTCAGAGTTGTTGACATTAAGGAAAAGAAGAAGGAAGGAGAAAAGAAATAAAAAAAAAAAAATTCAGGTATGTTTGCGTTGGTTGAATATAAATATCTATACATATAGTAACATACATACTTTACAATTTAATAAAATGTAATTTTTCTGTTGCAGGTAACTACTGTAAATAGTACAATATTAACCCAGCTGCGCCTGTAAAGATATATAATATATACAAGGCTGCACTTTCTGACTGCATTGTAAAAACAAAGTGCTTTGCATTTATACAAACAGGCTGCTCAACGTTTATAACAAAAGGCTGCTTTTGCGCCTATAACAAGTGGCTGCTTCAGCGCCAATAAGAACAGGCTGCTCTGCG
>NW_018022892.1:14160-15800 GCF_002006095.1 Pseudomyrmex gracilis | reverse complement strand
TTGTGACAATGACGGTAACTGTTATAATAACGATATGAAGTATAACATTATATCTAAAGAAACTAAGAGTACTGATTGTGAACAGCAAGTCTCACATAATCAAAAGAATTTTCGAGAAAATGTTAGTAATAATAATAATAATTTTAGCAATAATNAAATGTGCAAATTAGAGAAATGGCGTAAAATGAGCCAGCAATGGTACATACNAAATTCGGCAACTATTTGTGCTAAGAAGCGTATGGAATACACAGATGTAGAATATAAAGAAAAGAAAACCATTAGAAAGCGAAAGCAATATGAAGATATAGACAATAATCGTGTTAAAAAGCGTAGATGTTATGAACAAAATGTACAATCTACTTGTTGTTTAGAAAAAGGACGTAAAATAAACCAGCAATGGTACATACAAAATTCGGCTACTAATTGCACTAAAAAGTACNTAAAATGTCGCAATGTAGCCAAACAAAACAAATTATTTCTAAGAAAAAATGACAAAATAGCTAAAAAAATTATTCTGAAATATAATGTAATCCGTAGATCGAATAATTTTATAAAGATTCGTGGTTCTAAAGAAAATTTTATTAGTAATATTTCAGAAAAACTCAAACTTAAGAGAAATATTCATAAAAGGATAGAAACAGAAAAAATCGTACGTTGGTGTTTTGTTGTCAGAAACACGACCATTCGTAATATTTCTAAAATATTATCCTTGCTTAGAAAAAAGTCAGAAATATGTTTAAGCGTTGTTGCCAAATGTACTACGATTGATGAAAAATTACACGCATTATGTGGGATATCCAGAGATACAGCTTCATCTCTGAAAATTATTTTATTGATTCTACGTATTATCCCTATAATCAAAAATCTTTATCACAATCTTTAATGATAAATACGGAAGGACAAATTATAAATGTGTTGCCGTTGATACTAGGACAAGCNAAAATATCGTGGTTGTGCAATAACTCATGCAAAACTGACGATCCAATTTTAATAAGTTGTTATGAGAAACTTCTTCAAATAATAAATACTTGCACTTTAAAGAACATACCAAAATTAATGCAAATCTTGTTTAATTGTACTGTAAAAACTTCAGATAAAAAGTTAGGTCATGCTCATAGTTGCTATATTATTTCAAGTCTTTGTAAAGCAATGTGTATTCCACTTCAATTATTATCACTTCATTTTCCAAAAGTGAGGAATATAAAACGTTTGATTTATTAACTTAAGAATGTTTATCAGAAACTAGTAAATCTAGACAGAGCTTTAACTTGTGCCGATTTAGACACATTGCAGAAAATTGTTACTTCGGCACAAGAAAAAGCAGATATATACAAACAGCAACCTAATACTGTTTTGAGTGACGAAGACATCATTGATAAATATCAAAATGCATTTGAAGCCTTGACTAAACGCTGTATGGATATACCACGATACGTTTGTGTATCATGTGAAAGACTTTGTTACAAAAGAAATATTTCTGAAATAAATACTGTTCAAAAACGAATAGACATTCCATCTTGGAGGGATTTGATGATTTATGTGAAAGAACGGAAAATTGATTCACAATATGTATGTGATTATTGTGTTCGAAAATTTCGCATGGGTGTAATACCTGCGTATTGTATTTTAAATAATCTTTT
>NW_018022892.1:3390-10461 GCF_002006095.1 Pseudomyrmex gracilis | reverse complement strand
TACCGAATACCAGTGATGTTGATTGTAACATTAGTGTTACTAATTGCGATAAGAGCGATACTTGTGACAATGACGGTAACTGTTATAATAACGATATGAAGTGTAACATTATATCTAAAGAAACTAAGAGTACTGATTGTGAACAGCAAGTCTTACATAATCAAAAGAATTTTCGAAAAAATGTTAGTAATAATAATAATAATTTTAGCAACAATCAAATGTGCAAATTAGAGAAATGGCGTAAAATAAGCCAGCAATGGTACATACAAAATTCGGCAACTATATGTGCTAAGAAGCGTATGGAATACACAGATGTAGAATACAAAGAAAAGAAAACCATTAGAAAGCGAAAGCAATATGAAGATATAAACAATAATCGTGTTAAAAAGCGTAGATGTTATGAACAAAATGTACAATCTACTTGTTGTTTAGAAAAAGGACGTAAATTACACCAGCAATGGTACATACAAAATTCGGCTACTAATTGCACTAAAAAGTATATAAAATGTCGCAATGTAGCCAAACAAAACAAATTATTTCTAAGAAAAAATGACAAAATAGCTAAAAAAATTATTCTGAAATATAATGTAATCCCCGTAGATCGAATAATTTTATAAAGATTCGTGGTTCTAAAAAAAATTTTATTAGTAATATTTCAGAAAAACTCAAACTTAAAAAAAATATTCATAAAAGGATAGAAGCAGAAAAAATTGTACGTTGGTGTTTTGTTGTCAGAAACACGATCATTCGTAATATTTCTAAAATATTATCCTTGCTTAGAAAAAAGTCAGAAATATGTTTAAGCGTTGTTGCCAAATGTACTACGATTGATGAAAAATTACACGCATTATGTGGGATATCCAGACATACAGCTTCATCTGAAAATTCTTTTATTGATTCTACGTATTATTCCTATAATCAAAAATCTTTATCACAAACTTTAATGATAAATATGGAAGGACAAATTATAAATGTGTTGCCGTTGATACTAGGACAAGGGAAAATATCGTGGTTGTGCAATAACTCATGCAAAACTGACGATCCAATTTTAATAAGTTGTTATGAGAAACTTCTTCAAATAATAAATACTTGCACTTTAAAGAACATACCAAAAGTAATGCAAATCTTGTTTAATTGTACTGTAAAAGCTTCAGATAAAAAGTTAGGTCATGCTCATAGTTGCTATATTATTTCAAGTCTTTGTAAAGCAATGTGTATTCCACTTCAATTATTATCACCTCATTTTCCAAAAGTGAGGAATATAAAACGTTTGATTTATCAACTAAAAATGTTTATCAGAAGCTAGTAAATCTAGACAGAGCTTTAACTTGTGCCAATTTAGACACATTGCAGGAAATTGTTACTTTGGCACAAGAAAAAGCAGATATATACAAACAGCAGCAACCTAATACTGTTTTGAGTGATGACGATATCATTGATAAATATCCCAATGCATTTAAAGCTTTAACTATACGCTGTATGGATGTACCGAGATACATTTGTGTTTCATGTAAAAGACTTTGTTACAAACAAAATGTTTCTGAAATAAATACTGTTCAAAAACAAATAGACATTCCATCTTGAAGGGATTTGATGATTTATGTGAAAGAACGGAAAATTGATGCACAATATGTATGTGATTATTGTGTTCGAAAATTTCGCATGGGTGTAATACCTGCGTATTGTATTTTAAATAAACTTTTTGTAAATGACGTTCCTAAAGTAATATTGTCTCTTAATATATTTAAAACTATTCTTATACAAAGAGCAAAAGCATTTCAGACTGTTGTTAAAATGGGAACTGTTATGAACAAACAATTGCCACAACGACAAATCCAAAAAGTCAAAGGTAGAACGTTTCATTTACCACTCCCTTTACAAGAGACTTTAAGTAAAATATGTTCTGATACTCATGCAATAAATCATGAATTATATATTTTGGTAAGAAGTATACCCACAAAATCAAAAATTGAATGGGAAGAAATAGTGAATGTTAAAAAAATATTTGACGCCTTGACGTGGTTGAAACAAAATAATCCTTTATATTCTGAAATTACTTTGCCGAATACTCCTAAAAAACTGCATGTAAAGAAATTAAATCTTGAATNTGAATTACAAGATACAGAACCTGAAGTAGAAATCACATTTGAGAAAAACGAATTATTAAACAAATCAACATGTAAAATAAAAAAAACGAAAAAAAATAATACAGATGATAAAATAGGAGAACATCGTGAAGCACTGTTAACACAAGTAACAAATGAGAATGATAGTTATTATGANCAATATACTATTTATCCTTTATACGAAAAAAAACTAAATAAAACTGCGACTGCCTTGTTTCAAATGTTAAAAGTTCAGAATGTACTCTTAGATAATCGTGAAAAATTATTGAATTTAATGTGGTTCCCAGATTTATTTCCCTTTGGTATTAACGGACAATATGAAACTAGAACAGTAAAACTTTATGACCATGAATTTATTAAATGTCGTTTGATGTCTAAACATCCACAATACAGATTAAATCTACAATATTTATTTTATTTATTAAACAATGCAAATATTCGTCAGTTAAGCCGCGGAATTTATCACAAAATGAATGTAACAAACTTACGATGTCGTTACACAGCTGCTGAATATTTAGAAGCAATGTCAAAAAAACTGTTAGAATGTAACTTGAATACAATATTTGCAACACTAAGAAATACGGAACAATATTGGAGAAGACCGAGAAGTGATTTGAATTGCATGACGCAACATTATGGACCTGCGACGTGGTTTTTAACATTAAGTCCAAGCGAATGGTTATGGGATAATTTAGAAAATTATATAGGTGAGGTTAATGGATGGCATAATTCTTCGTTTAGTACTAGTGTTCTTGTTGCAAAAGATCCTGTCTCAACATCGAGATTTCTCGATAATAAATTTAAAGCAATGCTAGACTTTATATGTTCTAAAGATCATCCGATCGGAGAAGTAACTCATTACTTCTGGCGACGAGAATATCAAGGTAGAGGTATACAACATTTCCACTTATTAATTTGGATTCTAAATGCACCGATTATAGGAGAATCTTCTACCGAAGAAGTTTCCAACTTCATTTTACGACATATAAGCTGCAAAATGCCACATCAAGATATTTCACCGTTATTATATAAACGTGTTAATACGCATCAGATGCACAAACATAACGATTATTGTCTGCGTTCTAAAAAGGTAGGACGTAAAGTTGTACGTAGATGTCGGTTTGGATTTCCTCGTTCCGTTACTGAAGCATTGACTATAAGAGATGTCGCAAGTTCGATAGCAGGTAGAAAGCAATTAAAACATAGAAGTAGACTATACGATCTTCCTCGANCACAAAATGAAATCTATATAAATGACTATAATGCTGTCCTTCTTATTGCTTGGGAAGGAAATATAGATATACAATTTATTGAGGAAAAATCAACATTACTTACATGGTACGTCACTAAGTATTTGAATAAAGCGGGAAAATGTGAACTATCTGATTGCATTACCAATAGTAAGAATAATGAAAACAAATCATTGGGAATTTATCTTTGGAATATTGCTTTGCGATTTACGCATAACAGAGAATGTAGAGCTCTTGAAGCTGCTGATACATTATTGGGTATTCCTTTACATGGAACTGATTCAAATACAACTATTAGATGGTTAGATGTTACTCAAATTAGATATAGAAAACTAAAGACCCGCAAACAGATTGAAAATCTCGATAAAGAATCTACCGACATATTTTGCCCGTCTTTGATAGATACTTATTATCCAATAAGACCAAGAGAGTTAGAAAATGTGTTTCTTTATGAATTTGCAAAGTGGTATGACATCACAAAANTTAAACCGAAAAATAAGTATATCATATATTACAAAATAGGTGAGGGTATGTATCTTAAACGACGGAAACGTGAATATCTTATTAATCATTATAAATACGATGTCAATANACAACCAGAGAATTATTTCTTTGCATTATTACTCATGTTTAAACCATGGCAAAAATTAGAAGATCTTAGAAACGGATGTGATAATTCTACGGAATCATTTCACAACTTAAGATTACATCTTGTAGAAGCATTACAATATCATGAAAAGATAGAGGAATTGCAACAAGCATTTGAAACTGCAAGACAATTAGTGCAAGAATATCTAGACGACGAATTAAACAAACAGAATATATCGCAAGATGATCCAGAAAATCCAATAGGTATTGAAAATATAGAAGCTGGTGAAGCAATGCAAGATTTTAAAGATCTTGGTAAAAAAATAGACAAAGAAGTCGATGTATGTGATATGATAGCAAAATTGAATATAGATAAAAAAAGAGTGTTTGATAAAGTTGTTTCAACTGTAAGATCAGATAAATCATCATTACGATTATACGTTAGCGGAGAAGGTGGTACAGGAAAAAGTTTCTTAATTAAAAGTATTAAATGCTGGATAAAACAAAATCTCAAGAAAGATACTGCTATAGCAGCTCCTACTGGTATTGCAGCGTTCAACGTTGACGGTTTGACAGTACATAGATTACTTCAATTGCCTGTTGAACACGGTTTTATTCCNAAATATAAACAATTATCTGATCATGTATTAAAAGTTTTACGGGCAGATCTTCAAGATGTTATTCTTATTATAATTGATGAAGTGTCGATGATATCTAATTTAACGTTGATGTACATACATCTTAGATTGTGTCAAATATTCGACACCATTGATTGTAATGATGGTTGGTTCGGTAGAAAACACATTCTTTTATTTGGAGATTTACTTCAANTACCTCCTGTAAACGATGATCCTGTTTTTATGAGCTTGTCAAAGGAGAAAATTGATAAATATCTCGGTTCAGTGGAGGCCATTAACTTATGGACTATATTGTTTGACTACGATGAATTAACAATTAATATGCGGCAGCAAGAAGATGATTCATATCGTAAGGTACTATCAAGAATTCGTATTGGATTAGTAACTGAGTCTGATTGTAAAATTCTTCAAACTAGAATATTATCCTTTAAAAGTGTATCTATGGAATCTAGATTGAACCAATTATGTAATTTTATTAGTGATTTGCCGATAGATACCGTATGTTTACTGCCTACTTGTCACATGTGTGACGTTCTCAATGCGGCGATGCTAAATCGACTTACTGCTGAAGAAATAGTATTAATTGCAGAAAATAAGATAAATTGTAGTCGCTTTGTAGAAAAGAAAGTTGTAAAGTTATTGTCAAATCATGAAGATGATAATTCAAGAACAGCCGGACTTTCAAAAAAATTTGTTATTAAAATTGGAGCAAAAGTTATNATACGACGTAACATCGATGCTAGCAAAGGCCTTGTAAACGGTACAATAGGTAAAATGATATCCGTTGTTACAAATATATCAAATAACAATATAGAAAAAATAAATATTCTTCTGCCGTCAGGTAAAGAATTTTTAATTGAAAGAGTAAGTGTCAAATTTCCTGTCATGGAAAGAACATATGTTATTAGAAAACAATTTCCATTGTGTTTGAGTTATGGAATCACTATCCACAAAAGCCAAGGATTGAGTTTGCAAAACGCTATTATAGATATAGGTAATTCTATATTCAGTCCTGGTCAAATTTATGTTGCATTGTCTCGTGTAACGTCTTTAGAAGGATTATATTTAATTAATTATGATCCTTCATCTGTAAAAGCTAGTGAAGAAGCTATTATTGAATACAACAGGTTAAAACAAATACATAAAGAACAAGCAGAAATAATTCCTGTTTCAAAACAAAAGATTCGTAAGGTAAAAGATAATAATCTATGGACTTTATCTAAAATAATTGCTTCCGTACAAGAACCACAGGAACTACATCAAAATGTTCATAAAAGTACTGGTTGGATTATTCGTNGTTTCCAAAACACAGATAAAGTTTCATCCTACGCAAATGCAATACTGCAATGTCTTTTGCACTTAAGTATCATTAGAAAACAAATATTTAATTATGATAAAGAAAAAATTTTACTTGTATTAATGCATGAATATGAAAATGAAATGCCACATTTAAATACATACAGAATAAGACAATATCTAGGAGATAACTTTTCCAATAATGTAAAACGTGATGCATGTGAATTTCTTTTAACTCTTTGCGCAAAATTTGATTTTATAAAAAATGTAGTCGAGCATCAAGTAATTTCCACTACACGATGCAAAAATTGTGAGTATACAAATACAGTTACATCCAATAATATTTTGATCTCAATACCTGTTATTAATTTAGACAAAAAGATTTATGATCTTAACGACGTATTAAATGTTACCTTTCTTCATTGGTGTGAATNATATNATAACAACTTATGTAAAACTTGTAACAGATATAACATGATATTTAAAAGAGAATTAACATTGACAAAAGAAATACTCATAATTCATTTTCCATTATTTTCAGAAGATGGAAAAATACTACCTGCAAACAAATTTAATTTACGTGCTGTTCCAACGACTAAAGTGTCAGTAGGTGGACACCTAGATAAAGTAATTAACGCCACATTTTATAACGGACTGTGTATTGAAAATAGTCCTTATACAAGTATGTGCAGAGAAGGAAAAAGTAACTGGTTTAGAATTGATGATATGAAAATTAGAAAACAACACTGGCCTAAAGGTGCTACAAATGTTTATATTCTTTTTTTAAAGAGAATAAATAAGTAAATGAATTTTTTATTATTTTCAGATATGACAGAAACCAAATATAATAAAAAATAAGATAAATTTGAAGTCGAAAAACGGAAAAGCAGTTTGAGTAAAATTTGTCAATTTAATTNAATTTAACTATAATAGTTAATGTTGTGCGAGTAATTGACGCGTAGTTTTATCTTTTTTTAAAAAAAGTAAGTTTTTCGAAATATCATTTGCAATACATACGTTATATTTTCTTATTACATGTAACGTGAATATTTTAACATGACTCTATTATGGAACACATTCATCATTATTCATGTATCATGCACCAATCAGAGTGATTTTCCACATACCTAACCCATGTGATTGATATCATAAGTAGCCAATCAACGTGTGCTA
>NW_018022892.1:0-1940 GCF_002006095.1 Pseudomyrmex gracilis | reverse complement strand
GGTCTAAGGGTCGAACACTGCTCATCTCGGGAATGAAACACCTTATCTCTTGTTTACATCATGTGAAAAGCTAGGTATAAGCATAGTGAAGGAACGCCGAACGAACAGCAAACGTGAACGTTTGTTATTATCATTATTTGTTAGATTATAAAATAGAGTTTTTTAGAAAATTTTATCTGATACTTCAAATNTTTGACGTTCGGAAAAAAATGGAATATTATCCTAATACTAGCCTAAGTATGGCTACAATAGCGCCAAAACTGCGCTAGCGCTTGCACAATTTATATTAAGTAAGGCTAATATTAAGCCTGTTCTACATTGATCGCAAGCGCAAACGCAAGGAACAGGTCTCGTAGAATTGACTAATCGTATTGATCAAATCAGCCAATTGACCAGCGTGAACGGTCAATTCTACAAGATCTATCTCTTGCGTTAGCGCTTGCGATCAATGTAGAACGGGCTTTACATTTGTCGTACGACAACGATTTCAAATATATTGACTGGCTGTCAAATAGAGTTCTTTAGAAAATTTTATCTGATAGCCAATCAACATACTTCAAATCTTTTCTCGTACGACAAATGTAATATTAACCTAAGTCTTTGCCCATGCGTGAATTTAAGAGTGANGGAATAGGGAAAGTATACGTTTTGGGAGTCTACTTTATTTCGGCAAAATNGAGAATAAACAATTAGAAGACTATAATTTAGAAAACATCCATCGAGTAGAAAATCTCTTTCTAACTTTAGAAAATTGCGAATTAAAGGACCGAGTAAAGTTATTGGAAGCACACATTGAAAATCTAATACGTAAGTACAAGGTTTGAAATCTTGTTTAAATTAAGGCACATAGCAAAATATTCTGTCTTTTGTATGAGAGCTCTTTCAGTAAGCATGCATATATACATATTCACACAAACACATATATACATATTTTGCAGAGAAACAACAAATAAAAGAGACTAACGTAGATACCTCGGAACCAGGTCCATCGCAAAAGAAACGTAAGTAATTCATACATATTATTTATATCTCTCTCTCTTTCTCTCTTTTTGTCTACACACACACACACACACACTTTTGTATATATATATATATTGTAGGAAAAAGAGAATCATTACCCGCAAATAAACAATCTATGGACACACAAGCAGATAAAGAGAATGAACGTAAGTATATAAAACAATATTCATACTTATTATTTAAATTTCTTTCTCACCCCTGCACTTACTCTCTTCTTTTCTCACTCAGTCAATCACTCACTCACTCTCTCACTNACACTCTTAGTGTTTCTCGGTTCTGTCTACATATATATACATGTATACGTATCCNCTTTTTCCTGCAATATATATATATATGTATATATATTGCAGGAAAAAGAGAATTATCACTTACTACTGTACATAAAGAATTAGATGAGTTTGTAGACTCTGAAGCAGATAAAGAGAATGATCTTAATTATGAAACATTTATACTTATTAATTATATCTCTTTCTCATTCACTCTCTCTCTTTTTCTCTTTTTCTTTTTCTATATCTATGGTTATTTTATTTGCAGAGAAAAGAAAAATACTAGAAGAACGGAATCCAAAACGGAACCGTCGTGCACGTGGCCGTAAAAGACAGTGAACAAAAATGTTACATTGAGTCTCCACAGCAAAGTGACATGCTATAGCGTTATAACTTTTTAAGGGAAACAATCCAATAAAAAGTTATAACACTATAGACAANTGCTCTCACTGCGCACTAGTTTAGGCAGAATTTGGTGGACGTGGTCGTGGTGGTCGTGGCCGAATTAACGTTTATTTCTATAGCAACTAGCAAACTGACATTGGATCGCGTAGTACTATTGTAAAGAAAAAACACGGTATTGTTGTAAACCTAATTTTCTTATAGTATATACATACATTCTATACTTAATTTTATTCGCGCATTTAGTTTTTC
>NW_018022891.1:0-17171 GCF_002006095.1 Pseudomyrmex gracilis | reverse complement strand
TTTTATTTTTATATTTATATTATTATTTATATTATTATATTTATATAATTGTTTATATTTATAATTATAGTTTATATTTTTGCANATTAAAATACTTGAAACAAGTGGAAAACATGATGTTGCATACTAACGATGCGATGAGAAAGCTTATATATATGTATCTTGTGTGTGAATTATCTGAGACTCACGGCAATCGTTACAATATTCGACTTCGCTTGTGAATCTAACGAAAGACGGGAAGAACGCGAGAACCAACGATTAGTCTGTCTCAGTCTAAAAGAAAGACGGGCGTAGGCTGAATGATCTTCTAAAAGGCTTTTAGAAGATCATTTATTAGATCATTTATCTGTTCATGTACGGATATCATAAACATCTAAAGAACAGATTATTGCTTGTATATAAGGACATATGTAAGTCACTACCTGTATATATTTGTAATCGGTTTTTCTCTACACAATGCGTTTCTCTACATAAATTCTGTATTAATGAATTTAGGAGATTAAATAAGAAATTTTTGTGGCTGCAAGGGAGACACGAAAAAATCTCACACGATATAACTGATATCAAAAACATTAAATATTTTTGTAAAGTGTCAAATCATTCCCAGAGACAGGAGGGTATGTTGTCGCGTTCTAAAAATAAAGTTGTGAGTAGTGCAGCTAAGAGGGTTAAATTTGAGTTTTCTAATACACCTCCTTCCTCTACTTGTGATAATATTTTAGAAGTTAATATCTCTCCGGAGAATTTTACTAACATTAATCCTGATTTTTTATCTCCACGTGATGGTTGGTTTATCAACCTTTCCTCTGTTAATATCCCGACTCAGATTATCGGTTTATTACAATTAAGTGAAGGTTTTAGTTTACCTCCACAATGGAATGATGCGTTGACTATCAGCTTTATCAAATATTTAGGAAATAATTTACGTGGTTTCCCTCTTCCAGTAAAAATGGAGTTTAGAAATCGGTTTGTCTCTATATTAACCAAGGTTTCAATAAAAAAAGAAAAACGTTCGAGTTTGAACTCTGACATTTTGTCTGCTCTTTCGGCCACAAAAACGTTCTTAAGTAACAACAAAGATATTTTGTTTACCAAAGCTGACAAAGGAAATATGGTAGTTGCACTTGACAGGAATATTTATGTTGAAAAAATGTCTTTGCTTCTTTCTGATAGCAATACTTATATAGAGTTAAAGCGCAATCCGACCAATAAACTTTTAGACAGTCTACAAAATTTGTTAAAAAGATGGAGAGACCGAGATTTTATTTCTACGAATTTATACAATTACCTTAATGTTTCAAAGGCAATTTTACCGAGGGCATACGGTTTACCCAAGATGCATAAGGATGGTTATCCTCTCAGAATTATTGTTTCGTCTGTCGGCACGCCGCTCCATAAGTTAGCATCCTTTTTACACAAAATTATTTACAAAAATTCACCATTGGCCAGAAGTCACGTTTCTAACAGTTTTTCGTTAGTAAAAAAAAAATTTCGGACATTTACATTGAAGACTATTTTGAATTAATTTCTTTGGATGCGATTTCGTTGTTTACTAATGTCTCTTTGGAGTTGGCGGTCGACAGTCTTTTAGACAGATGGCATTTTCTGGAGAAGGGGACAACTTTACCTCGCGATGAATTCATTGGTGCAGTTTGCTTGGTTTTAAATTCAACCTTTTTTGTTTTTAATGATAAGTTCTACAAACAAACGTTTGGAACACCGATGGGTTCCCCTCTTTCTCCCGTTATTGCCGATCTTGTTCTGCAGGACCTCGAGAACTACGCTCTCAGTAAGCTTTCTTTTATTCCCTCCTTTTATCTGAGATACGTTGATGACATTGTTTTGGCGGTACCAAAGACGTATCACAGGGAGGTTCTTGACTCTTTTAATTCTTACCATCCAAGACTCCAATTCTCTATTGAGATTGGTAAAAATAATTCTTTAAATTTTCTTGACGTTACCTTGACCATTGTTGACAATTACATAATCACAGATTGGTACCATAAGCCCTCCTTCTCTGGCCGTTATCTAAATTTCCACTCGTACCATCCTATGTGTCAAAAAATTGGAACCATTATTGGCTTAATCGATCGAGCGTTCTTCCTTTCCCATCCTAGATTTCACGAAAAGAATTTCCAGCTCATCATAGATATTCTCCTAAATAATAACTATCCTGTACAATTGATCTTTGAGGTGATTGGTAAACGTCTTAGGGGTTTGTTTAACGGTTCTGTTGGTGGTGAGGGACGTCTGAAGCGAGTTCTTGATGGTGAAAAAGAAAGAAAGTTTTTTGTGGTGCCGTATGTTCATTCAATTTCGAGGGGTGTGGCTGATTTTGTAATTTCTAAGGCTAACATGAGGCTGGCCTTTGTGAGCAATAATAAACTTTCTAAGTTTGTTCGCGTTCACAAGGATCCTCTGCCTCCTTTGGCTAGGTCTGATGTGGTCTATTGCATAAAATGCAACGATTGTCGGGCTTCATATGTTGGCCAAACAAAAAGATTGCTCGGTACACGCATTAATGAACATAGAAGCCACATTCGTCGGAACACACAATGTCAATCTGTTATTACTGATCATAGAATAGAATGTAATCATGATTTTGATTGGAGTAATGTTTGCATATTAGATGAAGAGCACTCTTACACAAAGCGTCTGGTTTCTGAGATGCTCTATATTAAGAAACAAACTGTTGGCCTCAATTTACAGAGTGACACAGAGTTACTAGATAATATATATTTACCTTTAATAGAAAAGTTTAAGAAATTATAATTTAACTCCTTTCAATCTCTTTAGGTGTCTCTGGTTCTCTCTATCTTTCTTGTTTATATTTTTGACCTACTGGTTAGTCTCGTTACAACTGTGAGAGATACAGCACGTTTTATCTGTCTCTCATGTACACGTTCTCAACAACACGTTTGTATCTTACATCTTGCGAGACAAATGCATTTTCCGATTTATTATTTTTGTGAGTAATTTCGTTCTATATTTGATCTATTAACTTTATTTTATATTTGATTGTTTTTTTCTTATTACACAGGATTTTATGTATTCTTTTTCTGAAGATGATCCCATCCGGGAATCGAAACGTTAAACGTTTTTGAATAAATTTCATTTACAAAACATTTACACACTGACAACTGTGTTTAGGCTCACATTGGCCAATTCACCTGATTTTTTTACGTTAAATCTAAAGAAACCGTTCTCTCTGTGTACATATATCATAATTGTAAATGGCAAATTTTTTTCTATTTAAGTATTTTTATATATATTTGACACGCATATTTGAATAAGAATGCTTATCAAGCAGTTTTGGTTATTTAAATTAAAGCGCGCTCGCACAACCAACAACATGGTGGAAGATTTCCATAAAGATTAAAAGCACCAACACGGAGTGTACCTACTGTTCTTATTTATACTGGCTGCTTTCCGAGTTATGCATGAAGCGCATAGACTGCATAGAAAGTCGTTCCGATTTAAACAATGCGCGCATTGAAAGCGCTTTGATAGAGCTGAGAATTCCCTAGATTGTACTAACCGTGTCACCGTCGGCAGCCAGGGTCATTCCCGCGGTTGAAAGGATGGAGGCGGTCTCAGTGAGCGCGTTGCTGACACGGTCGGACCCGGAGGCAGACGCGTTGTTTGACCTGGCAATCGCGGGACCGTCAGGGGTCATGCGGACACGCTGCCAAGGGGAACGGCAACAGGACGCCGAGCCGGAATCCGAGTCAAGCATGGATTAGAGGACGCAAGATATTAAGGGTAATCAGCCAAGAATATTTTATTTTATTTTAGAGCGCGAAACGTTTGTGTACTCTAGCTTTATATATACATAACCATGTATTCGCATTTTATATTCATATTTAATTTAAGCGCTCGGGATGCATAACGCCCTTTTTATTTAATCAAAAATTTATAAAATTTGTTTTATCCATTTTCGTTTTACTTAGAATAATCCCATAAATAAATTAGATTAGGGATTACTCGCCAAACTGACATTTACGATATTGACTAAAAAACTTGTACAACTTGCAATTTCAATTGTCAGCGAAACTCTTGGGATTGAGTTGTTTACGTGTTTAAAACACGTGGGTAAAGTTTGGCCCACAATTCAAAATTTGACAAAAGTTAGGTTTACTGACTTAGATCTGGTTAGGGGACTAACTTTTGAAAAGTGGTTGATACTGCGTCAACTTGTTGGTTACTCCGAGGTAACTCAAACCTGAAAATAACGTGAACAATTCAGGTAATGAAAAAGGGTTAAAAGAGGTACTTATCCGCGTTGAGTTGTCCCACGTTGTCAGAACGAATCCGTGTCGTCTGAGGAGTCCAGCAGCAGTTACCTGAAACAGAAAAGAGGGTTAGTGAGAGTTTTGTTAGTTTAAATTGTTGGTTATACTTGGTCAGTAAACTAGACTTAAGTTGTTGTGACTGGTAGATTTTCCACAATTGAAATTGTTAGTTTTCATCCGTCCGAAATAAGACACTTGTAAACGAACCCGGAATTGACATGCAATCAACCTAGACAAGACTGAGACTCCACGCAAGAGAGAGTAGTGTAAGGTATAAGAAGGAAAGTGTGTTGTGAAAGCATGAATGTAATATTCACAATGGCCGGGCAGATCAACCGAGGTACAGTGCGATACCTGGGAACGGTCTAGCTCGAGAAGAAAAATAAAAAATAAAATTTTTCGCAGGTGTTAGAATTGTCGGAAAAACGGTTGTTAATAACGCGTGTCACGTACAATTCTGTAACACAAAAAAATTGTTGTTTGTAACAAGTGTTAATAAACAATTTGTAAACTATACAACCATAAACTCAGTGTGTGATTATTTCTCACCACTTGAACTTTGGTGGAACTTGGACCATACCAGAAGCCCATTGTTCGCATCAGGCGTCCGGGATCCGTGTTCAAAGAGGTTCCAACGGCGAGGGCGGCAAGTTCGGATGGTCGTCTGTCTGGTGAATCCGTTCCTGAAACAGACCGAAAGGGTCATATCCTTCCTTCTTGTCGGGTTAAAGAAGGTGGCAACCGTGAGAAGTTCTCTCGTTCAAGTGTCCGGTCACAACCGTACTAAATTCTTGAGACTCCTCCCAGCGCACTGACTGCTTCTACTCTGACTGTGTTCCAAATTTACTGCCAGCGCTGCAAGTATGTCGTATAAAAGCAAGATACCAACATCGTAATTTTGCTAAGCACGTTATCAGTACAAATATAGATTTCAAATTGGAACGATATTTTAGTGAGTTTCAATGCCAATAGCAGAGAAAGTAAACACAAAACAGATATAATCTAACCCGAAAATATAGAAAACAATATGCAAAAGATGAATATTTGAAAATCACATTAAAGAAATATGTGACTCTTGCTTTCTCAGCGTCTTCTGCTGATATGGCTAAATTGTATTTGATATTATTTTCCACATCAATTACCGTTAATTGTTCCATGGTAGTCGCCATCTTTAATGCTTTAGCTGCTTCACCTATGTAGTTGTGACATTCTCTGTAAAAGTGACGACAATATTAATGACGTCCTTATGCTTTTGCAGCATTGCCATAGCGTGCTATTACATATTTTAGAACAGTGTTTGCAAGTGCTGCCAGCGCTGGAAGTAAATTTGGAACGCAGCCTCTGACTTAAGACAGTTGATGCGTTTATGCAGTTTATGCGCGCATTAACCTAGCAAACAATTTCTGACTGCGCAGATCTGGCAACAAAAACTGTGTGCAGAAACGCTACAATACGAAAACATGCTTTGTGTGCTGCCAAAGCTGTTAACACACAGACACAAAAAACGCAACATAGTCACCAAAACTCATCAAAACCATATCCTACTGAGGACACAGATGGATATGGATTTGGTGTGGCGGTTGGCGACAAAATCGCGACATCTGACAACCAAATTGTTTGCTGGGTAATTAAATCGAAACAACTAACACTGTGTTTATGAGGACAATAACTTATGACGGGACCGGAGAAGTTTAACTATAGGATTTCAATGCTTCTGTTTATACGAAATTCCCGAATGAACTACAAGTCATCTTACAAGATTAAATGTGAAATAAATTTTAAAAACATCTCAAAATTATAAGTAAAATAAATATGACAAAATCAGATAGAAAATACACTCACCTGCAAAAAAATGGGCCACCTAACTTTAGCACAACTTTATAACATTTTTCACTAGCAGATAATTCCGCAACAAATCTTCGTTATTTCTCATCGAGACAAACAAAAGCTCACATTCAAGCTTAAACATTTCTCTTAATAACCAAAAAATTAAACTTACGAACAATATTTTACAAAATAGCGGCTATTAAAGATAGATTGTGAAAAACGGTAAGAAAACTTTTGTCTTTAAACTGTTGCATTGGTCAGAGGAATCGATTGCCTGGTATAAAATTGTATAAGTTGTGAAGCTCATTTCTTTCCAAACAAATTCGTATTTGAAACATTTTTCTACGATTCTTTTTAACATTGAAATTATACAAAACATTCCCTACAAATATTATACCTCAATTTATATATACTCAACAGTTGTCTATGAACATATATTTTATAACACTGAAACGTATACGTAACAAGAAAATTTCGAACTTAAAAGCCACTCAATTAATTAACATTCAACCAGTACAATATTTTATCCATAATAATACTCAAAATTCTCAGAAACATACACCAAACACATATCACAGAGAATGGGTATTCAGTCTTCACAATTACAATCAAACAACTAACAACCTCAAAATAAAATTAAAACTAGAAGAATTCAAACATAAAGAAAAACTAGATTTACAGTTAGACAACAAATGATTTGTAGATTTAACAAACTTAACAATTCCTAATCAAATCACAGAATTAATCCAACTAGGTGACAGATTTGCACTTCCGGTTAGGAATGATAAAAAAAAAGTAGTCATTGAAACTATTAAGGACGTAGAAGTTAACATTAATAAACTAAAAAAAAGCCAACAAATCTAATATCCATAATCACATTAAAACTTATCTACAAGACATTATAAATGATAATAGACAGTTAACATACACAGAAAAGAGCTTGCTATTAAAATCAAAATCCGTCTCTAACTTCATCAAAGATAATCCTAATATTATATTTACTAAAGCAAATAAAGCAAATAAAGGGAACTTTATCGTTGCTTTACTAAAAGATGACTATTTAAACAAAATTAATGAAATATTACAAAACAAAAATATTTACACACACATCAACAAAAATCCGCTTAAAAGTATATAACCAATTAAAGAATTTCCTCGATCGATGGATTACTAAAGGTTTCATTAATCTATCAAAAGAAATACATGTATAATAGCGATCCTATACTACCAAGAGCACATGGAGTTCCCAAAATTCATAAAATAGGCCATTCATACAGAATTATCGTATCAGCCATAGATAGCTCTCTACATTGTTTTTTCCTTATTCTTACATAAAATAATATATAATAACATTCTGAATTCTACGTTCTCAATCAAAGATAGTTTCCATCTACAATATATAACAAATTGTCAGGCCAAACAATTAACGATGACCATACTCTTTGTTTGTTTGACTTCGTATCATTGTTCACCAACATACCAATAAATTTAACATTAGAAAGTGTAACTAGAAGATGGAAATATCTAAGATTAAATACTAAACTTTCACAACTTGAATTTTTAATGACATTAGACTTTGTTATGTCATCTATATTGTTTTTTAATAGCAAAATCTACAAGTAGACATTTGGAACACCTATGGGTTCCCGACTCTCATCAATTATAGCAGACATCACCATGCAAGACATAAAACTTAAAGCCTTAAATTCATTAAATTGCACTATTCTAATATACTTCAAATACGTAGATGACATCTTATTAGCAGTTCCAAAAACCAACTGACAAGCGTCCTTAATACGTTTAATTCAATCCATAATAGATTACAGTTCACCTATGAACTTGAATCTGACAATAGTATCAGTTTTCTAAACACATGCATTATCAAAAAATAAGTTAATTTGTGACCGGTACCACAAACTAACATTCTCGGGCCATTACCTACATTTTTTATCGCAAAACCCTGTGCCACAAAATTGGTACTATAATTACTTTAGTTGATAGAGCAATGTTATTGTCGAATACCTTAATCTTCCACCAAAAAAACTTACATTTAGTTATCAATATTCTTATTAATAATCATTATCCATTAAAACTTATATTTAAAATTATCAACAAAAGATTAAGGACACTAATTAATACCAAATTAAATAGAATTCCACATACAACTGACAATATGTCACCGGTCACAAATCAACTTATTTTTGTTTTTGATAATGCGTGTGTTTAGAAAACTGATACTATTGTCAGATTCAAGTTCATAGGTGAACTGTAATCTACAATATTATGGATTGAATTAAACGTATTAAGGACGCTTGTCAGTTGACAATAATAACGATGACACCAGATACGTAATGCCTTATGCCTCAACTCAATCCGACAAAGTTAACTATTTTTTTTTTAAATGAACATCAAATTTGCTTATAAAAACATTTCACGGTTAAATAAATATATAAAAAACACACAAAGATCCAATTTCTTTAGAAAATAACAAAACTGTAGTACGGCCGGTATTCAAAGTCGGATCTTGTATTTAAGATCGTCTTAAGTTTATCTTCAGATCATGTGTGAGTAATTTTATTGGCCGCAAAGCATCTGAAGATAAACTTAAGACGATCCTAAATATAAGATTCGACTATAAATACCGGCCTATATCACATCAAATGTGAATCTTGTAATGCAAACTATGTCGGACAGGAAGGCAATTAGGCACAAGAATAAAAGAACACATAAATTATGTTAAAAAGAAAGACGAAAAATCCGTATTATATGAACATTGTTCGAGAACTGGACATACGTTTAATTGGAACTCGGTCACAATATTAGACAAAGAACCGAACTATTACAAGCGGATTACATCCAAAATGCTTCACATAAAAATGAATAAAAATACCTTAAATATTAAGAAAATATGAATAAGATCATAAGAGCTGTTTTTGCAGAATGTTATGCCGAAATATACTTTCATATGTGCATACATATATATTGTTACACCGCCGCCGCGTTTTCGCTAAATTTATTTTTCAATACGATGGCGCACCTACACATTCGTCTAGACGTGTTCGCCGTTTCTTGAATGCAACGTATCCAAACAGATGGATAAGACGCGGTGGACCATACTTCTGGCCAACGAGATCTCTGGATTTAACTCCGTTCGATTTTTTCCTTTGGGGGCATTAAAAAAATTACGGCAACCGCCTCAAAATCGGCAAGAACTGAACGAACGTATAATAGAAGCAATTGGAAGCATAACTCCACAAATGATTTACAATGCCGGACAGAGTTTGTTGCATTAAGCAAGATACGTATACAAGTGAATGGTGGACATTTTGAACAATTATTATAATTATTATTTAATGTATGAAGATTGTATGTTTTTAATTAAAACGTGTTGATAATTAATTTACTTAATGTCAATATTTTGTCATTTTGTTATCTATTATAATATTAATAATTTGTTTATGTCAGTAAATAATAAGACTGCTCTTTTTTAATATCTTTGTCACAATATTATTATTTTTATGTATAATACGCAAATTTTAAATGACGCAAACTCTTACTTCATTATTATAACATACGCTTTAGTGACAAAAGAGGGGCGACACTGTTTGCGCCTTTAGCATTGTCCCGCACCTGAGCGCGCGAATTTCAGGCAATCTTATTCGTTATCTTTGAATGCTTCTAACTCAAAAAATATTATAGCCTCAACACTTTAGTATTAGGATTTTTGTCTTAGAATAATCTCGAGAATCTACTGGTAAAAGGAAATCCGGTAGTTGCGGGACATCCCTATATTTTTAGATCCGTGGAGAAATACCTAGCTGTGGATATTAACAAAAAGTCGACAAGATGTTGTCAATCCCTCTCACACTATTTATTGTATTGTAACAAAATATCAGAAAATAAAACTCTGAATTACAATGTAAGGCACATTATCATTTCGGAAAAACCTTTGCGTGTATCTTAAGAATTGTTCGATATTAAAACACCCTTTTTACGTTTAGGCGGAAAACAGACTCTTCCTGTTTACTTTTGTTTTTCCATGCGGTAAAGTCGAAGGTTTTATAAACGATGCGCCGGGTAATCGGCATACCAGCTGAAGGCCCCATTGGATCCGGTGTGTCCTCCGAACATAGTCCAGAACACGCATTGTCGCTCGCTCAGAACGTTGTCCCTCGGACTCGTCCTGAACGACAGCCGGAAGATACGCTTCTGTTTGTCGCGCCACCCTTGAGAGGGAAGATACAATTGGATTCACTTCGATGACGTCGATGCCGTCAACGGAGATCGCAATGTAACATCTGCCTCCTAGCACGCCGTATATGACGCACAGCAATGTCAATGCAATACTCTAAAAAATGATGAAACATCCTTCCGCTCAAACATCCTGCGAATGGCTCGTAAGGCCTTATATATTTCTTGTTATTAATTTCGAAGCGAGCCTTAAGTCATAATTGTTTAAAAATTACGCTGGCTGGCAAGTAGCGTTAACAACATCTTCGATATATGTATGAATATTGCGAGACTAACTCCAAGTGCCTCGGTGGCCTAACAGAGAAGGCGATGGCACGGAAATCCGGAGATTCCAGGTTCGACTCATGGCCGAGGAGTTTTTTTCGCAATATTTTAAAAATTAGTTAGGGGGATATTAGGCGTCTCTCATATGTGTGATGCAACTCCAGCATCCCGTATAAATTCAAAAATTGAGATTTCAATTCAAAAAACACTCACTTGTAAATTTTTACAAGTGGAAGTCGTTACATGTATATATATATATATATATATATACACGCACAGTTTCCGCTCAAACATCCTGCGAATGGCTCGTAAGGCCTCATATATTTCTTGTTATTAATTTCAAAGCGAGCCTTAAGTCATAATTGTTCAAATTTCTTGTTTGCCGTGAATTTTCAGCAATGAAAGTTTTGAGACATCAACAATAATTCATTGGATTCAAGAGACTGTGCAAAACTTATCATAACCTTCAAATGACCTTAAAAGTTTGTCACAACCACAAAATCAGCAAAAAACGAAATGACCTTAAATGACCTTGAAACTTTTTAAAAAATGTCATCTCACGAGTAATAATTTCCTGCAAAGTTTGGTGACAATCTGACCAATTTTTCAAAGGATTTAACGATTTTCGAGCGTACAACCTCGCTGAAACCTTATATATGTATGTACTCTTCTACCGCCCAAAAATGACCGAAGCGCTGAGCGCACACGTATATGGCCGTTCGCTTGTGTGCATATCCCCTTCCCTTGCTATAGCATGCTGTAATCAAAGAAAAACCTGAGAGCGGCTATCTTATTGTAATTTCTTTATTGTAACATATTTCGAAAACTCGGGACGGACAATTGATAATGTATGATTGAATGAATTTTTATTCAATCTTCACGAGATGTTATTTCGCGGTTTTGTTCTATTAAAGGTGTTCTGCAAACGTTTTATAAAATTTTTGACTTGTCTATAAAAATAAACGTCACACGGTTGACATAAAGGTGTGCACTTTGGAGGAACAACTTTAGTAGTATATGTTCCTGTATTGTCATCATCCAAAAAAATTTCGTCATACAATGCAGGATTAGTTTGACCAGACCACGAATCTATTATTAAAAAAAATTTTTCTTTGTTTACATATGGTGATAATATAATATTTCCTCTGAATATTGTGTATACAGATTTGTTGTGAGTTTTCCGGACTTCGAAGATGTTACCACATTTGTATATATAGTAGAAAATTTATCGATAGCTTGTTGTACTTTTGGACCAAACACTCCTGTCACTTCTTGTGACATACACATAAGAATATGCTTGAAAACAGGTTGCATATATTTTTACATGTTGCGTACACTTATTTATTCGCTTTTTATGAACACAATTAGTAATTAGTTACACTGAAACTTCATTTATTTTCCCTCTCATTTATCTTCTCACTCGGTTATCTTCCCACAAAATCTCTCAGTTATATTCCCACTTAGTTTATCCTATTTTTTTTTTTTTTTTTTNGCTCCTCCAGGTATCCGGGCCTGGAGTAGCGGAGAAGGCAAACGCCTTAGTAGAGAAGGCGTCAAAGGCGTTGAAGGGGATCGAGGGGATCCGGTTTACCCGTCCCGTTAAGCACGCCGAAGTGCGTGTCAGGGACGTGGTGCCACCCCTCACCCCTGAAGATATTGGTGCTGCCCTGGCAGCGGAAGGTGGATGCCAGCCCGGCGAGGTTCGCACCGGGCTGGTAAGATCCTCCCCCACCGGGTATGGGATCCTCTGGGCGCGTTTGCCCCTGAGGGCGGCCCGAAAGGTAGGGAGAAAAAAGCGGATAGAGGTGGAGTGGTTCAGCCTCTCTGTGGAGACGCAGGCGGCGCGGCAGTGCTACCGGTGCCTCGAGTACGGGCACGCGGCGCATACCTGCACCGGGGCCGACCGGAGCAGGGCGTGCTACAGATACGGGGCGGAGGGCCACCTCGACATCACGTACCGTGCCGCCCCCAAATGCACTCTACGTGCCAGCAGGGGGCAGCCCTCGAACCACCGGATGGGTGACGCAAAGTGCGCCCCCATCCCAAAGAGGTCCGCAGCCGCCGGGCGGGGCGCCGGAATCACGGCTCCCCCGCCAACATCTGGCGGCGACGCGGAAGGAGGAGTGAGGGCCTCAGCTCCCCCCTCCCCAGTCAGGAAAGCGAGGAGAAAGCGGAAGGCCCGTGTAATCGGGTCCGAAAGGGACTCCTCCCCCTGGAGGGAGGACAAAGAGGGAATGTATCTTTTCTACCCGGTAGCAAGTGTTGCCCGGCTATGGCCGGAAGAGGGCGACGAATGGGAGGGCCTATCCATCTCCTTAGGTCGGGCGAGGACCGTGGATCCCGCCGCGGAAGAAGAGGAAGACGACAAGGGGGGGGCATTGCGGCCCCATTCCCTCCCGTAGAGATGTCTCCCGGTTCCCGAAGGAAGCCGGAGACCAAAGAGGAGGAAGAAGAGAAGGAGAGAGAAAAGGGGGACGGTATTGCGTCTCCTCCCCCTCCCCCCAGGAGAAGTGCGGTCGGGGTCAGGATCCGCAAGGTTGCCGAGCCCCGATCCGCAAAGGGTGTGGCGCAAAAGGCGCCTGGTTCCGGAGGTAGCTCCACCAGGGAGCCTTCCCCTAAGCGGCAGAAGGGGGCCGACCGTTCGACCTCCTCCTCAACTAGTGAAAAGAGGAAGCCGGGACCCAAGTCTTCCAAGTCGGGCCAGTAAGCCCGGCTTGGAAGCAGTCTATGGCTCGGGGTGGTGGGGTCATGACTCGGGCATGACTCCTGGACCCGGCCCCAATTCTGGGGTCGCTTGGTCGGGGGACAGGGATGCGAAATTCTCGTACTGACCCCTCCTGATTTCGGTCACGAGGGGCGGGAACTAGACGTACCGTAAGTTGGGGAACTTGACACGCTATTGCACAATCTCCAAAAAGAGGCGGCTTGAGGAGGGTTATGGCCTTCTCCTCCTGCCGCGACCCCAAGGGCAACGGTGATAAGGGGCATTGCCCCTTGGGGGATCGTCTAGGACTATAGGGGGGCCCGGAGAAGTTATAGCCTTAACTGTGCCACGGGTCCTCCTGCCAAGTCAGATGGAGGCCATTGAGGGGTTTTAGTGGGTGAGAGTCCCACACTCCCCGTCCCAAATCCCCAAGGGGGTGGGGGTGCATAACGCATTTCCTCTCATATAAAAAAATAAAATAAAATAAAATAAAAATAAAAATAAAAAAAAGTTTCTTCTCTAACCCAACTTGCACTTAGCAGAGCAAACGGCATGATTTGCAGCAGCCAATAACACTGCAACCGTAATGGAAAACCGCATTTACTCTGCAGCAGGTAGGATCTCCTCTAAAGGAAACTAAGTGAAGTGCTCACGTTTCATGGGTGAGAAAATAAATAAAGTTCCAGTGTAATCTATTTATTTTTAAAACCGTATTTTTTGAATCACTGAGTTTTTATGCAAAACAATGCACTTTTATAACATGCAATAAATAAGAAAACGTTACTTACATTTAGAATAAACAAATTACTTACATTTAGATTATATTGTAGAATTTTGAGGAGAAAACAAAAAGTATATCGAGACTCGAACCAGCAGTGTCGACATTACTAATCTAGTACGCTACCGCTACGCTACGCGCTCTTCGATTAAACGATTTATTTAATATCTTTATAAAGTAACTCGCAATTTTCAAATTCGATTTTCTCGCGAATGCTTGAGTAATGCGTCTTATTACTTTACTCTGCAATACTCCACATAGTCATCTATCGATCTTATAAATTCCGTCCAAATCGATTGGTATGACGTCGCAACCTTCCCTTGTTAGTTTTATGAACAATAAAACTATAAAGCTATTATAGACAATAAATTAATATGAATTTAAGAAGTGTAATTTCAATTCTAAAAACTCCCGCGTAATACTTTACACGTGAATATATATATATATATATATATATATATATATATACATATACATATGTGTATACATATATATATACTATATATTTCTGCACAACATCCTGCAAACACGGCTCTTAAGACTTTATTTTGTATTTTCTTATTAGAATTCAGAGCCTGAAGTTTCTTTAATAGCAAATTCACGAAGAAATATATATCAAGAGGCACAATAGTGTCTCGCGCCAAGTATACGCGCCAACGTGAAGTGTGCGCATCCCGTGTGTCTCATTTACGCGGGTAAGACCAATTGAAAATTTCTAGATTTTCAAATCTCAGTAACGGCTAAATCGATCGAGTTCAACCTAGACTCAATCAAAAGGTGAGATCGAAACACGAAATAAAGTATTTCGCAGTTCTTTTCTTTCGTGTCTTTCCAACAGAGGTATCTCGATACAAAGTCTGAAGTCACAAAAAACTAAGTTCATACAATTTTTAAGAAACGTCGACGTCATCGCAGAGCGTTTGTCAGCCACCAAAGTGCGTATTAGTAGAACGTAATTTTCCTCGGTCACCATGTGGCGACACTTTCGTGTACAAGTATGGTGCTAGGCACTGCCGTACCTCTTGAATATAAAAGTAATGTAAAATAAAAGTAAAAAACAAACGCGGTCTTAGATTCTAGGTCTCATACTGCGTCATATATCGCTGCGCTCTTGTAAATGGACTTTTCACGCATACACAGAGTGAAGATGCACACATGTAGTCGCGAAGAAAAAGCTGTCCACTGAACAAGGTTATAAAACCTACAAAATATCTACAAAATCTCTTCTACAAAAAAAGTAATATATAACTACTACACATTTATCTACAAAATCTATTCTACAAAAAAGACGAGATATATATTATAATAATAATAAAGTAGTAACACTAATTGAAAAACTTTATATATAATTATAAGATATTTGTGTAAAAANTCAGAAATTTATGTAAACTTTATAGATCACGTTTTATATCCGTAGTATTCGGTGTTCTAGATAACAAAACAATTTCTTAGTAAAACTAACAATATAATAAAAGTAAATTTGTTATTGATAATAATCTTTGAGTACTTAGCGTTACTACTTGGCGCTGCTGCACCTCAGTAAACATAACTTTTTAAACAAGACTTTTACAATATACGTTTTCTCATATACCAAAGACATTATAATTTCATTTATTACACACATATATACATATACATGTTATTTGTTAACGTTAGATATTTAGTAAATGGCCAATAGTTTTGTTTTGAGAAGAAAATTAAAAAGAAGAGTAGTTACATTATCAACACAAAGTAGTTGCGAACAACCAATTGCTACTATTTACTTCGTACGGCGCTCGCTGGCGCTACGAGCAATTGCTCCGCTTGCCCTCCAATCCCCGCACCTACTCCGCGAATATTTGACGCTGTCTGTACACTCAAAGTCAACAATTCGTTTTGTGGACGGGGGAAGCTAAAGAAAGAGAGAAGCCTGAGAGCGGCCACGGCCATAAGAGTTTCTGTCATAACTTTTTGTGGACATGGTTCTATTCCGTGCTAAGTTTGTGGACATGGTTCTATTCCGTGCTATGAAAACACCGACGTGGTGGGGATACGCACACTAGCGAGAACCGTCGTCATACATCAACATAATATGTCTGCACACTTCCACAAGCGCACACGGACAACGGTCTCGCTTGTGTGCGTATCCCCACCACGTCGGTGTTCTCATAGCACGGAATAGAACCATGTCCACAAACTTAGCACAAAATAGAACCATGTCCACGAAAAGCTATGACAGAAACTCTTATGGCCCTGGCCGCTCTCAGACTTCTCTCTGCTAAAGGTAAGAAGGACGGTATTCCCTAGCGGTAAATAGCGCCCACGGGCGCCGCCCTAACTAACTGTAGCAATCATCTGATCCACAACTGCATCGTGTCGATAATGTCAATGCTTTCTTTGACTATTTGTGTCTCAAAACGTAAAACTATTGGCCTGTTTCACAAATGCATATACAGGGTGTCCTAGAATTGGTGTAACATCTCTCGTAGACAAGTAGAAGAAGTAAAACTGAATCGATAAGTCCTATACCATTTTGCTAGATTCGTAATAGTTACCGAAATCTTAATAAATAAAGATCCGCGAATAAGCGTGCATCGGGCTGTCTTACGCGCGTAGGACAGTCCGGCGCGCTTCGCACAATTACATTTTAATATGTATATGTTATAGTATATGCTGTTATATTAGCTCCTCCCATATGCTGCTACGGGTAACACCATAAGCGCGCGAAGCGCACTGGACTGTCTTAAGAGGATGCTGAACCGCCGCGTAACCTTGGAATCGGCTATTCGGCCGCTGGCGTCTGCTACGCTATCCAGAAGGTAGCGCCATCTAGTCGGACGACAAGGATAGATATATGTATCTTTTTCTTTGTCTCTCGATCGGTTCGCCCGTCTTTGTTTTAGACTGAGACAGACTAATCGTTGATTCTCGCGTTCTTCCCGTCTTTCGTTAGATTCACAAGCGAAGTCGAATATTGTAACGCTTGCCGTGAGTCTCAGATAATTCACACACAAGATACATATATATAAGCTTTCTCGTCGCATCGTTAGTATGCAACATCATATGTTTTCCACTT
>NW_018022890.1:10157-17069 GCF_002006095.1 Pseudomyrmex gracilis | reverse complement strand
GCAACCATAGATGAAGAAAAGATATAGAAAAATATTCGGTATATATCGACTGCAGCGCTCCTTACGGTAGAAAGCGCGTTATAGGCGGTCTCTCATGACGTAACTTCCGATTACAGAATTTGTACCCCCACCACTGCAATGCTCTCTCCAGTCCTCCATGGCTTCAGGTCGGCACCGTACTAGCAATATAGGAGTATTACATATATGTGAACACAGCATTTTAGCTGTGTACAATTGTGTCGACTTGTGTCGTAGTTGGAAAGCACCGAAGTGTATACAGTGGTCTAGTTTCCATCGAAACCTTCAATTCGGTTTCACTCCGGTACGGATTAAATTTAGTGTTCCGTTTCCATTGGAAGTAGAGTACTTAGGCCTGGTTTCACAATTCGCGGTTAACTCAAATTAATCGAAGTTCAACTTGCTGGCGTTTCACAACTGCCTTAAACCTCCGTTACTGTTCACTTGCCTCGGTTAAAAGTAAACCCCCGATTTTGGGCGTTTAACCAATTTAACCGAGATTTACGACCGTGACACTACTGGAATTGCTGTACCTTTGCACGGTTCGCATTTTTGCAAGAACACTTTCTGTAGAAACAGGTTATGTCTATAAAGATAATCTTCGTGTATGAAGCAAGAAAACAAGTATTGCAGTTTTTACAAGTACTCAACATTTATTGAAGTGTCTCAAAGTGTATACAATGGCCCTTGCACATGTATTATCATCGTCAGATGATGAAGATTTTGCTAATATTGTAAATCAAAGACCACAGAATATTAGAAGACGACCTGCTCATTTTGACGAGTTTGATTTAAAAGTAAACTGCATATTAATTTTATAGCTGTTATAGAAGTGTAATAATCAGTGTAATTATTTTCAGGTGGAAATGATGCAGAATACTTCAGAAATCGAAACGGTTACTTTTCAATTAATGTCCAAGCAATTATATACTGGAATAGATAATATACTGGAATAGATAATATCATGAAAACATAAAAAATCATATACATTATATATAATCTTTTTATACTTGCACTTTATTATTTTATACTTATGCATAGAATATTTATACTTACATAATATTATTGTATACTGCATAATATTACATTATCTTACTTTTTATATATGCATTGCGATGTATTTTTTATCTTCCTCGCAATCGCTTAATTTATCTTAGTTTCGTTAGAATGTGATCGTGCATCGGTCTAGTTCTATTTTATCTTAATCAGACTTCCATCAAGCTTGCTAGCTTTATTGTACTTTTAAATAAGCTGCGCGTAGCATCGATCCGTATATTTTATTTTACATTCCCTGATATATTGAGTTATAGAGAATTTAATTATCTGAATTTTATTTGTTTGATAGCTTTGCTTCATTTAATATTTACCGTTTTATTATTAATTTAATTAAAATCATTATTTATTTTACACTTCTTTCCGTTTATTAATTTTATTTTTGGCTTATTGTTCTCCTTTTTCAATAGATTTTACATTCCAATAATCTTACTGCAAGCTACAAAAAAAAAATCTTTGCTAACCAATCACAGTTCATATTTAGAAAGAAAGAAGCGTATGCTCTGAGTTTTAGTGAATAGGGTATAGGTTTACGTAACCGATGGTTAAAAGTGACTTGTAGAACGCGATACAGGGTTAACGTCAGCGTCAACTTTAACGGTCGGTTAGCTAAACTCGGGTTAACTTGAAAATTGTGAAACCGGGCCTTATAGATCGAAGCGGAAGCGAAATCAGCGCAATTTGACAGGTTTCCATCGACTTAAATTTGATTTTACGTCGCATTAAGTGTGAATTAATGCTTCAGTGGAAACTAATACAGTGTTGCCTGTGTACGTAGTTGGAAAGCACCCCATGAGTATCAGAGGTCTAGTTTCCACCGAAACCCTCAATTCGGTTCCACTCCGGTACAGATCAAATTTAGAGTTGGTTTATAATAGCCGTAACCGTTAACTTACGCCGGTGCCGTAAAAGTTGGAAAATAGAAAACTCGTACTCCTGTTCGTAATTCAATTATGAACAGAAGTACGTGCTTCCTATCTTCCAACTTTTACAGCAATGGCCTAAGGTAACGGTTACGGCTATTATAAACCAACTCTTAGTGTTCCGTTTCCATTGGAAGTAGAATAGAAATGAGAAAAATTGATATTTTAGTAAAGCCAACTTAAAACTTTTTTTTTTTTTTTTTTTACTAGGAGGAAATCCTTTATGGATACCCCGGCCTCGGGGGAGATGGCCGGGGTTATGTGAGACTCCCTCCCTCAGCCCGCAAGTTGGAGGAGGTTTACCCACTAAAACCTCCTAGGTGTGTCACCACTTGCCCGTAATGGGGAGGGGCCCGGGATTTCCTATGGAAGATGCGCTCAGGCTCCTCCCTGGGGCACATGGACTTACCGAGAGGAGGAAAAGTTTGTGAACTCTTCCTCCCCCATGTGATACCTGCTAAACTAAGTGGCACTATAGGACACACACTATAGCGCCACCCCTCTTTGAGGGACCGCTTGCAGGACTGGCCAGGACTATTCTGTCCAGTCACGGTCCCTCCCGCGGTGACTCCACACACACCCGGGACGGACGGTACCGTTCCAGGACCAACAGTCACCGCGGTTGACCCACTAAGGTCCAAAAGACTTGTCCGCTGGAGCGACGGCTAACGATGGGAACCGGCTCCTACCAACGCTCGCCGCCCCAGTTCCCTCCCCCTCCCGACACCCCCTCGTGTAGTTACACAAGAGAAAGGAGGGAGAGGGAATTACCGCTACCGCTGTAACGGACCTCTAAGACCGCGGGGAGTCGCGCGGGGGGAGGGTGCCGCCCGACAGCCCGCCCGCACGCGCCCCCGAGGTCCCTGTTGAGAGACACGGGCCCGTTCCCGTTCCCTCTCAGCGGCCTCCTTCTGCTCCATTACCGTGGAGCAGAAGGAGACCACCGCCTTCCACTTATCTTCCTCCCCCGAAGCGAGGGCCTTTAGGAGACCCTCGAGGGAGAGGTCTTCTCCAATCTGTGCGGCCAGTTCCCGGCGGTCGTCGATCCACCGCGGATTCCTCCGCGGTGTATGCCGCCGTGTCCCTGGCCGCCCCACATTCGTGGCACTGCGTCGTTGGCTCCTTTCCGATTCGACACAGGTACTCACCGAAGCAGCCATGCCCGGTGAGCATCTGTGTCACCCGATAGGTGAGGTGCTTGACTCCATTCTGCAACCACAGCGCTAAATGGGGTCGAAGCATCGCGACGACCTTTTGGACCGCCGCCCTTGGCTAGTCCAAGTGCTGCTCCCAATCGAGGAGCAGCTGTCGTCGGGCCTGGCGCTCCGAGTTGGCGAGGGCCTCCAGTAGCGCGTTACCCGCTAGGCCCTCTTGCAGCAAGTCGACGCGACGAGAGTATCTCGTCGCGTACATTTTTAGCCAGGAGGGCCAAAGGAGGTACCCCCGCCAACACGCTTGCCATCTCTGTGGCCACGTCGCGGAAGCCGCAGATGGCGCGCAGGGCGACTGCGAGCCAACTTAAAACTCGCTTGTGTAAATATAAACAGACATAACCTGAAAAGAATATAATCCGAGAAACTTCTAATCGACTCCGCGGAAACGATTCAATCATATATTTTATCTTTTTATTTTTAACTTGCATCGACTTTTTACCAAGACCCGACATAATGCAGACATAATGAAAAATAGAGGTTGGCATTATTTAGTTTCAAACGTTTCCACCTATTAAAACTTTACGTCAATGTGCTGCCACTCCGATAAACCTTATAGATCGAAGTGGAAGTAAAATGAGCGCAATTTGACGCGTTTCCATCCACTTAAATTTGATTCTACACCGCATTAGGTGTGAATTAAGTGCGTGACTCATCAGAGTTGCAAAATCGAGCAGAGAGCAACGAGAGCATCGAGCGGTGGGGGCACGCACACAAGCCAGAACCACCGTCTGTGTGCGTGCCCCCACCGCTCGATGCTCTCGTTGCTCTCTGCTCGATCTTGCAACTCTGATAAGTATAAGCTCTATAGAGATTCGAAATCTGAGCTGAAATTTAAGATTAGAGGCGAGATCTAAGATTTGAGAAATGACTGTAAATTTGGACCTCAGACCAGTGATGTAAGATCTTGCAGGCTAGCACTAGAGTCCCTATAGTATGAGTCTGGACACAGTTAGGAATTTGACAAAACATGGCGTCGGAAACGATCAAGAAACTATCGATTCACGTTACGAGTAAGCATCGCAAAGACAGAAAATATATGTAAGTACATTTCACTTCGAATAAAAATTAATTGTAAGAAAGGTAAATTAAAAAATAAAATTTATAATAGTAAAACTATGGCACGACATGCTATTATAAAATAAATAAAAAAGTAATATTAAATAATATTTTAAATAATATTTTTATTGTTATTAAATATTATTTTACTATTAATAATATTTGTATTTTTGTGTTTATTGTGTGCATATACTTGTATTTCATTGTATTTTTATATGAAATTAAATTTTATATAAAATAAACCGTAATAACAAATTTATCTTCTTATATTGTCTTATATTCTATTCTTATAGCCTGAGCACAATAGAGAAAATATTAGGAATAAGAATTAGAAATAAAAGTTAAATGTACTATACAATGACAAAAAATAAAATATAATATATAAATACAGGAAGTATGTCATGGTTGCATGATATACAGCCTATATTTATATACATTTATGTTATATTTTATTTTTTGGATTGTGCATTACATTTAACCTCTGTTTTTAATTTCTATTCTTAATAATTTTTCTATTCTGCTCAACCCCCTATTGAATAATATCGCGCGTGAAGTATAAATTTAAGATATCTTATTGGTTCCGCCATATTTTGTCACAACCAATAAGATTGAAGACAACTGTGTCCAGACTCATACTACAGGGACTCTAGCTAGCACCAAGAGCACCGAGGTGATGGGAGCCACTGAGAGCACGCATACAAGCAAGAACCGCCGTCCGTGTGCGTGACGTCACGCTCGGCTGTTTGGCTTGTGAAAGAGCGCAGACATACTATGTTCTGCCTCGCTTCCACCAAGCCCGCTACGCGAGCAAGACACTGAGGCTAGAAAGCAATGTTTTGTTACGCGCTTGTAGCCTATGACAATATGACAACGAAAAATGCTTTTTCATGACTTACAATCTTAGAAAAAGTAGATAATATTATTGATGTTAGTAAAACATCTCAAGATGCATTATACTTTTTTAGAAATTATTACATACGAGTTAACTGAAAGAATTAAAAAGTTTTTTGAATATTGAAAGTTATTAGTGTTCTTTTTTTTATATATATTTTCGTTTTGTAAATTATGACAAGAAAAAGAGAATCTACATTTTTCAAACATATAATCTCAAAATATTTAGTTCATATTATACAAATTTCAATTAATATATTATATTCACATAAATTAAATACTTTAGGATTGTACATCTGTAAAATGTAGATTCTTTTCGTGATTTACAAGTTAAAAATATAGAAAAATTAGTAATACTAATAATATAGTTTATATATATATATTAAATGTTTTTCAATAATCTAAAAATTATCTAAAAACTTTAAAATTATGGCAGTTAACTTTTAATGAGAAATAATAAAAATGTAATAACAAATGCATCTTGAGATGTTTAACTCATCCTTATCAATAATATTATCTACTTTTTCTAAGATTGTAAGTCATGAAAAAGCATTTTTCGTTGTCATATTGTCATAGGCTACAAGCGCGTAACAAAATATTGCTTTCTAGCCTCAGTGTCTTGCTCGCGTAGCGAGCTTGGTGGAAGCGAGGCAGAACATAGTATGTCTGCGCTCTTTCACGAGCCGAACAGCCGAGCGTGACGTCACGCACACGGCCGACGGTTCTCGCTTGTATGCGTGCTCCCAGTGGCTCCCACTACCTCGGTGCTCTTGGTGCTAGCCTGCAAGATCCATATATATAATACTTCTATATTGCTAGTACGGTGCCGACCTGAAATCCAAATGTTACGGTGCAGACAATATAGTAGCCTCTCTCTCCAGCTGCTTTGTGCGCATGCGGTGAACATTCAAGCACGTTTGGGCGTTTCTCTTTCTCGCGTTCTTTCCAATGCTTTGTCTCGCTCGCACTCGCTTAGTAGACGCGCCTGCGCATAATGACGCTCGACTATCTATCCCCATATTTGGACTTCGTGCGTCTCTCTTTCTCGGGCCTCGTGCCTCTCATTGGAAAGATACGCGACTAGCAACATAGAAGTATTATATATATGGCAAGATCTTACATCACTGCCTCAGACCTCTCTGCTCGAACGATCAATGGGTGCGTTCAGACAACTCAACAAATTGCACAACGATTGAGAGATAATCACTTCTGATTGGATCGTACTTTTGGAACAGAAGCAGATTTGGAAGAATAGTCCTATCATAAGTGATGATCTCTCAACCGTTGAGTTGTCTTAACGCACCCAATTGTAGCGGCACGTGAAAATACACCTTTAGAGTAAAAAAAATAAAAGGTGCTTTCCAACTACGTACACAGGTGATACTGGCTGCTTTCCTTTTAGGAGACACAGTCGACACAAGTCGACACAAAAGTCATTCTGTCTTTGTTTCTCACTGAATACCGAACAAAGACAGAATGACTCTTGTGTCGACTTGTGTCGACTGTGTCTTCTAAAAGGAAAGCAGCCACTGTGTAACACTGTGTCTATTAGTATGAGAAAGAGCATATTAGTGTGTCTCACTCACACTAATGGACACTGTGTTACACAGTGGTCTAGTTTCCACCGAAACATTAATTCACACCTAATGCGGCGTAGAATCAAATTTAAATCGATGGAAACGCATAAAATTGCGCTCATTTCACTTCTACTTCGATTTATAAGTACTCTACTTCCAATGGAAACGGAACATTAAATT